>NW_010544797.1:0-1575 GCF_000687285.1 Phaethon lepturus
GAGGGGGGGAAGGGAAGAGGAAGGGGAAGGGGAAGGAGGGATGGGACAGAGGAAGAAAGGAGGGAAAAAAGAGCTTTTACTCCGATTCATTCCAACGTCTTGCACAGATAAGAGGTTTTTGCAGAGAAAAATATTCATGGTATTCAGAAACGTGCCTTTTATTCCTCATACTGCTTGTCCTTCACTGCACATGATGGTAATTTCTTTCCACAATGCAAAGTGCTGCTTAAACATGTTTTTTCTTTTTGTGTCTTTTCTGACACAGAACACACAAGTGTATATAACATGTTTCCAACAGCAAAGCATTCACACCCTGCAGAAAGGAAATGTTTATTTAGAATATTCTGGTATTTGTGTGTAGCAAGGTGCAAAAATAAGAGACATGCGATTTCAAACAGAGACATAAAGTAGTGTTCCTTGAGAGTGTCCTTGAATGTTTATAAATGATTAATACAATGAAAGAGTAAACATGCTTGGTTATGTATCATCTGTTTCTTATAGTCTCCCTATCCTACCACAGTAGATTAGACAATAACCAAGTGCTACACAGGGCCTGATTTTACATTTTTTTGTAATTCGTTATATGCCAAATGTGTCTGATATTTTTCTAGAACACACAGTCCTCAGCTGATTATTTACAACCTATCACCAACGTTTCAAACCAGCAGCACTCTGAAAAAGTTAATAACTCCCTGGTGAACAAGTGCCAAGCTAGCAGCTTTAAGGACTGAATAAAGAATGGGTTGGGGGGTGGCTGCTGCCTCAAAGCTGCTTATACAAAAGTCCTACATGAAGTAATGTCTATTCACACACAGTTTGTGGAATTGCATGTGTAAAATGTGCTCTCAGCAGTGTCTGTTAGTATTCGAGAAGGTCCTCTGAGTTTACACAGTTGTTCAGTTTACATCTGAAGCACTTTCTTCTCTAATTATGGCAACTTTTACCCTTTGATATAGCAAAACTGCTTTTGAAAGTCTCCTAATGATACCACAATTAACAACAAACTTGCTCATGTTCTTTATGCTGCGGGTCCATATATCAAAAAGTTTTGTATACATCTTTGGGGGGAAAAAAGCGATTGTTTGTTCTAGGCTGAGTTTTGAAGCATGAGTTAGAGCAGAAAAACTGAGTAGAAAACATCTGTAAAACCCGTGCACTGTGTTGCCATCTTTGAAATTACTAGATTTAGTTGCTGGTTACCTTCTTACCTCATCCTGTTTGTGCTGAATGTATTTAAGCAAAACGACAGTGTTCCTTGTCAGAACATAAGTGATGCATGAGAAAAAGAAAAAGAAAGGAAGAAAGGAAGAAGATAAATAAGCTCTCTGAAATTCCTAATCAGTTCAATGCATTGACCCCCTCCCAATTTTTTGTTTTAGTTGCATGAATACACAGCTTTTCTCTGAACTAAAGAAACTTGGCTTAAAGGGGAAGCAAAAACGTATGATACTAGAAACCAGAAATGTGTCTTTCTGAACTTTCAGGAGATTAAAGGACTCTATTCTCAGCAGCTTCCCTGAGAGGTCTGATACTCAGGATTCTGATTTCATCTTTCCCCCTGCCCCGCCCCGCCTT
>NW_010544798.1:0-234 GCF_000687285.1 Phaethon lepturus
CCATCCAGGACTCCAGTGTTAATGGGGTCAGGAGTGGGGTGTCATGTCCCATAACCCCCAGATTACATCCTGGTGGTTCATCGACCACCACAGCCCATGTGCCCGGGGCACCCGTCCCATTGGCTCTGCCAGCTCTGGGGTCCACGCCAGCCCGAAAGGACCCTTCCTCGGTGTATAGGCAGGGACCAGATTCAAGTCTCTCCAGCTGGCTCCCTTGGAGGGCTGGGAGCGGGG
>NW_010544798.1:449-1709 GCF_000687285.1 Phaethon lepturus
CACCACGCGTGGCCTCTGCACGTGTGGGTCACAGGCGCCTCGTGGGAGAGTGGCTGCAGGGATGTATGGAGGCGTTGGGCAAACTCAGACAGTGCCGGCACGAGGAGCAGGGTGCCAAGACGCTGGTTGATGGGTGCCTTGCCCGAGGTCTTAGTGGTTAATGGAGTCCAGAACCGGCGGGCAGGGCTGTGCCAAGGGCCATCTGGGCTGCTGGGCTGTGTCCCAGCCACAGCACGTCCCACAGCATGGATGCCCCCAGCCCACGCCACGCGCGAGGCTGTGGAGAGGGAGCCCTGTCCCTGGGTCACACAGCTCCACTGAGGGGCCATTTCAGGAGCCCACTGCAGATTTCACCAGCTGCTGCCCTTGACCTTGTCTCAGTCTGTGTCAGCTACTCTGGACTTTCCCCCCTCTGGCGTCACGGTTGTTCCCTGGCTGTGGCTGCAGTGTACGTAGCACCAGGGTATAGGTAGTACCAGGGTGTACATCGCACCAGGGTGTGTGCAGTGCCGAGGTGTATGTAGGGCTGGGCTTTCCCACCTTGGCAACCTTGCCTATGGCAAGGGCAGCCATCCTGGCCACCTCCCAGCTGCCAGGGCAGGTGTGTCACTTTAGGCTCTGCTGGCCACCTCTGGGGCCACCTCAGGCCTCACATGGGGCACTTTGGTCCAGCCCTGCTGCTTGGGGCCCACATGGCCTGGGGAAGGACTCAGACCCATCAGGACTTAGCTTGGGAGCACCATGTCCATGCTGCCCACCCTGAGCTCACGGAAAGTGGTGGGCAAGGAAGAGCCAGGTCTCAGCTCCCCGTGGGCAGGACCCGGGGTCTGTCTGGTCCAGCTGTGCTGTGAGGTTTTGGCCCCATGAGAAAGCAGACGCCCTCCATCCCTTGCCATCTGCCATGCTGAGCTGCGCCCAGCCCTGTGGGGTGCTCACGCTGTCCCTTCTCCAAGGACCAGCACTTTCCCCTGCGAGGTCACTGGATGTGGTGTCCACATGGCTCTTGCCCCACAGAGGGCGTTTGCTGGGTGGCTCCCGTGCACCCCCATGTCATTGGGAGCCGGTGGCCAGGGCTGGCCCTGTGCCCCTGGCCCGGCCCTGTGCCCCTGGCCCCTTATCAGAGGCATTGCTCAACGGCGGGCATACGGCCACGGCACTGCCTCTCCTCTGGGCTGTGGGGCCTGGGGAACCCCCATTCCTGGGCGAGCTGAGGGGACATGGTTGGGCTTTGCCATGGGCTGGGGGCCAGGCTGCACCCCT
>NW_010544799.1:0-982 GCF_000687285.1 Phaethon lepturus
CCGCCGACTCCGGCATCCCGTCCCGTGACCGCCGACGATTTCTGCCGTCGCCTTGCTGCTCCGGTACCAGCCCCTCGGCCGGCCGGTTGGGGTCTCTGGTTTTGAAGACGTTTGGATGCGGCGAGCTGCAGGTACGGGCGTGGGGTGCTGCAGTGGTACTGTGGTGCAGACTGCAGGTACGTGGGATATAACACAGCTCTGGTTCCTTTATCACCTGTTTAGTTTTAAAATTGATTTACCTCTTATTTTCAGTTTTCTTCCCATTCTCAGTTTATCTTTGCACTTCATGAAAACGTTTTAGCTTTGATGTAATATCCCTTCAAGTGTAATGATATTTTCTTATCATCGTCAACAAATCGTGCTGTTTCACGCCTTTCCAAAGTTCCCTTTCCCATCCGACACCCACTGAGACCCAACGGCCGCTTCCACCCCGAGCACAGAAACCTTGAATACTCACGAGTCAGTCAGGTCTAGAAACGCTGGGGTTTGCAAAGCTCAGCTCTTGCTGATTATATTTTAAGCATAAACGGTGACATACAGTATGCCAATGCCAGATTTTAATCCTTGAACTGATTGTGCGTTTATTTCTGCCTTCCTTTAACCTTGGCCTAAATGTGCAAACGCGGTTTGCTCTTACCCTGGCAGGTGTCAGGCAGCGCATGAACATCAGGAATATTCGTTTATAAGCTTTTTAAAAAAATATCCTACAGCATTAGAAAATAGAAGACAAGCGTGTGCCGATAGGCAATGGGCCGAATAGATAAATACGTAAATAAATGGGGGTTTTCAAACCGTGCGGCTCAGGTTTCTGCTGCCAGCATCAGGCTCCTGCTCCGACGCGAGCGGGAGGTGCCGGGAACGCTGCTGTACGGTTGGGGCTGAATTCAGGCGGGCTGGGCTGGGAGCAGGTCAATGCTGGGGGGCTGCCAAGTGGCACATTCCCGCGGGATTTACCCCGAATCGTCGCTGGCAGCGAGGCGGG
>NW_010544800.1:0-1848 GCF_000687285.1 Phaethon lepturus
ATGTGAACAGTGATGTCCTCTAGGGGAACCTAAGGGGGAAATAACATATGATTCCTCTTCTTTAATTAGTTTTCTTGGCTAATTTAAACCACAGCTTTAAGTTCTGAAAGATTCTCTTTTCTTTACACTTTTAATGACAAGAAATCTCTGAATTGCCACAGAATTCCCAAGGCAAGGCAGTACTAGCAGCCACGGCCACAAGAAAGGGCATGTCTGAAGGGCCGTCAGGAGCCAACTCACTAGATAATTACTGTTGAAAGCAGGACTGCCAGCACTGGCAAAGATGTTCTAGTAGTGAAAGACCATGTTGCAATTATGCTGTCCTTGTTCTGGTCCTGTCTCCCTAGCTCAGCTGTGCCTAACTTACCCCCAGTATCTGTGATGGAGTGCAGTAGACTCTGCTAGACTCCTTAGATTAGCAGAGTCTGAGCTCCTGAGGAAACAAAGTGAAACTTGGTGGACTTTCAAAAGAGCTGCTGGCTTCTATGCCCAGAAATACTGCATTGCTGTAGTTCACACCAGAGTTTGTCCAAAGCTGGCCGGCTGAGAGCAGAGTCTTCTAGCCAAGCAATGGTGAAAGGAACCATTACTAGCAAATGCTGTTATATAAGAATTTATTGTTGATAAGAAAGACTCCCAAAATATTTTTAAGCTGCCAGTCCAAGAAGACTAAATTACGGCTACAGATTCTTCCAGATACCTTCCTCTCGCATCTGCATCATTCCTGGCCTGTTCAGGCTCAGCCACTGCCAGGTGATTTGCATCCACCAGACAATTTTGCTGGAGGCTTGTGTTACTGTGTACGGAGTGTCAGCATCCTATATGCTGTGAAAGGGAGACAGAAATTTGTAGCACCTGATTGCTGAATCCCAGAGACTCTAGTCTGTGTTAGACTGACTCATTCAGCAGAGCTGAAACAGAGACAACTTTCTTTGCAAGCATCTCATGAGATTGGTATACTGTTGTTCCTCACAAAAAAAAAAAAGCAGCCCAAAATACCTCTGTGATTTTGAAGGGAGCTGGAGTAGGCCCTGTGAAGGTGAAAGACAGCTATGGGAGAATATGTATCCATAAATATCTTGGAGATTATTTCTATGCTTTTCCCTTTGTGAGGTGAGGTCTATAGGTGAACATGATGCGGCTTTTTGGTTTGTTTTTTTTTTAAAAAACAACAACAACAAAAAATTTCTCCTTGTGAGAAATTTTTCTCTGTATTCATTTGCTGATATGTGACTCTGCAAAAGCTTTGATTTGAGTTTCTGAAATTGCTATTGATTTTCCCTAAAAGCTATTTGACTTGGTTTGTGGGTTTGGTTTTTTTTTCCCTCCCTTTCTCCCTCTGTTGGGAGATATATTCACGTTTACAATTAAACACATACACACACAGGTTAACACTATGCACTCAGAATATTGAAAGGGTGGTGACTTAAGGAAAGTAAGTGGAGTCTTTCAGATTATATCTATTATGCACACTGATGTAGTTATGTGTGAATGGTGGTAAAATCTTACAGAGCTCCAACACTCAATAAAAGCAATGTTATTATAGAAGATGAATGATATCCACTAATATTAATCTTGTTTGCTGTAACAGCCTAGCCATGAGGACAATGCTGGGTGATCCTGTTCTTGAATATTTAAATATTAAAATGTAACTGAAAGTTAACTGAAACTAATTCAGTTGGATTTGATAAATAGAAAAAATTAGTTCAGTGAATGGTTGGAACAGGGAATAGTCTATGTAATGACAATGCCTGCAAATCAGTATTGGGTATCATTTCCCAGGACAGCTGACTGAAAAAATGTAAAAGAACAAATATCACTACACCATGTCCCTAAGCACCACATCTA
>NW_010544801.1:0-203 GCF_000687285.1 Phaethon lepturus
TAACAGCCTTGCAGGGAGGAGGTGAAGCCTAATCCTGACAACAACAGATTAACCCGTACTTAGCTTTTTTGAAAACTCTCCAGAATGCATCAAGGGCATATTTTTCCCTGCAGAAGAAAGACCTTCAGCAGAGGCGATACTGGCCTTGGCCTTGAAGTGCCAAAAACGGGGAAGGCGAGGACAAAAATGAAGAAATGGCTCTT
>NW_010544801.1:438-711 GCF_000687285.1 Phaethon lepturus
AAAGACGTAAGCAGCCACGACTCCGCAGCTGTGGTGCGGTCTGCTCAAGCCCGACTGCTCCGGGTAGGGTTGGCTGTGGGAAGCTCCGGACATGGCGTGTTTAAAGTGGTGTGGGATTTTGGAGAGGAACCAGGGTCATGTTCAGCGACTCGTTTCGGCAGAGCCGGCTTTCTCTCCCTGTCTCTGCACTCATGAGAAGGAAGGGGAAGACGACGCGCAGCGTAGGGCGAGTCCTGGCTCTTGCCGCAGCTCTTCGGAAATGAGAATTTCTCT
>NW_010544801.1:744-1043 GCF_000687285.1 Phaethon lepturus
GACTCTAAAAAATGGATAATCCCTCTGAACCTCTTAAAGAGCACCGGTGTCTTCCTCCCCTGGCCTGTAATCCCCAGGCTGGATGCTCAGGCGGTGTCAACGGGAGCTCCGCGCCGGCGCTGGGGCTGGGACGTGCCGGGAGCAGCAGGCTGAGACCTGAAAACCAGTGGGGTTTTGTGCTTTTCTCCCAGTTTCCCAAGCTGCGGCCGTGTCGGTGCCTGCCCGTGCAGGCAAACCTGGCGGCGGAGCACACATCGCTTGCTCGCTGACCAGCGACCGCGGCCCCGGCGCTGCCTGCG
>NW_010544802.1:0-21783 GCF_000687285.1 Phaethon lepturus
TGGCTGGTGTTTCAATATAGTTGAGCTGGCTGCATTTCTAGTGACTTCGACATCTACTCTCCCGGATAAAGGTGTAGTTTATACTGACAGTGGATTCCAAGTGAATGCTTATTGCAGCAACAAACCACTCATCCTGACCAAATGGATGAGCAGCAAACCAGCACCCCTAAAGAAGGAGCAAGGAACAGACTGACTCATTTATTTAAAAGGCTGGCGGAGAATTCAGCCATCTTTTGAGAATCCTGATACTATTTTTTTCTTTCTGCAAAATGAAAAGTCATTAAGCTGATTTTCTTTTAATGTCTCTTGAGTCTTGCACATTGCTAAACTGATTATTTCCCTTCTGTGCATGTCTGTGTCCTCTCAAAACCAGCTGCACACCCACCACCTCCGAGCACATCTGAGGGTTCAGAGGCTAATAAAATCTCTGGGATGGTGATCTTAGCACTGCTGATCAGGGTAGGAATCACATGAACTATCAGCAGCAGGTTTGTAGAGCTCAAGGCAGCAGATGAGTTCAGCTGCAATTTGACAGGAGGATTTCCAAAAAAGGAGAGGCCAAAAAACAAACCAGCAGAAAGAAAACAACTTTTCACCACTGAACTGCGATGGCAATCAGTAACCAAGAAGCCGAAGCCTGAGACCTGCTCCAAGGGTCCCTACACAAAGCCGGTTATAAAGAAGGCACAATTATCAAAAAGCTAGGAGACAGCAGAAAAAGGCTTATGATTCTGCAGAAGACAACAGTCTTACTGGCCTGGAATAAAACATAGTTTTTATTCAGGTAAAGCTCTCATTAAAATCTGGGAGAGTATTGAGTAAGTAAAAATAAGGACCTCAGGGTCCAGCCCATCCCATCGTACTAATGAACTCTTAGATACAGCTAACAAAATTTTGCCGAGGGAGCAGCTTCCCTGCTTTACCCCGTGACCTCCCGTGAGCTTACAGGGAAGTCAAGACAGTTCATGATGTTTAAATCAAGGAGCAAGTTGATTTACTGTAGCGGAACAACACGGTGTGAATGTCTGCTTCAGGATTCTTTCTTTCTTCAGTTATTTTTTTACATCTCTTCAGAGCACAGGAAACATATGACATAATCTGAATATTTATGGCACGCTGTGTAAAAGCAGAAGCCCCTCTTCTGTACCCATCTCATTAAAGGAGTTTACATTTTTGGAAAGGTTTTCTGTTCTGGACCAACCTGAATTTCATATTTCTGCTCCACTGTTAGCCCAAACTAATACAACGGTGTAGATCATAGAGGATTTCAAATCTTTCAGCAGCCTTTTCAAAACCAGAGCCCATGTAAAAGAGTTCAGCTAGCCACTCTCCTTCATCTGAGGGGAAAGCTTGCCTTAGGCACAAACAAAGCTTCAAATTGATTTAATTTAAAATTTCAAACTTCTGTATGCTGCTCAGCTTCCGACTGCCATCTGCTTTTTCAGCTTGCCGTGACAGAGAGCACGGTTTTTATTATGTTTGTTCAAGCAGGTCCATCAGTACAATATTAATTTCCACAGTTTGAGAGTTCTGTATGCTTTAAAAACCCACTAGTTATAAATCTGACCAGAAATTATCAACAAAAATACCATAGCTCATTTAGCCAGCTTTCAAAATTGCATCTTCTCAGCCTGAAGCTTACAAGACTGTTATCTCCTTGAACTGTCCCATACACTTGTTTGTGCTCCACCAAACACAAAGGTCCCCCAGACCTTAAATCAGGAGCTTTTATACCAGCCACAGCAGATGAGTCTGCAAAAAGTAGTAACCAAATCACACCGGATGAAGACACCCCTGCTCAGATATTCCCATGAGAACTGTGGCAACACAGAAGCAGAGCAGTGAAACAGCCTTTACAGTAAAGCAGGAATCCAGTTTACCTCAAATCAGACTCTACCAGCTCTCGTCTTGACATCCCACTCCAGGCATTCTTGGGCCTTTCCCCTCCTTTTTTTTCTTTTAAAGCTTCCTGTATAAAATTGATTTTCCAAAGAAAAAGAAAAAAGGGTGTCACTTGGGACCTCTCCACTAAGTTAATCTACTTTTCCAAACTGCTTAACTAATGTGTTGCATTGTGCCAACGCAAGAACAAGTAGAGCTCTTCTTCCACTTGGAAATGCACTAAAATTAAGTTCTTCCCTAGGCTTTACACTTAAAATATGAATCTTTCACATCCTTCCAGAACACCCTCCTTCCAACAAACACATTCCTAGAGACAGGCATATGTTACAAACATCCCGATAAAATGAACTTTGGAGGAAACCGTAGCTTGTGCCTGTCCCTGCTGAGAAGCCAGAAACATGCCAAGTCGTGGCTA
This sequence comes from Phaethon lepturus, assembly GCF_000687285.1. Taxonomy (NCBI): domain Eukaryota; kingdom Metazoa; phylum Chordata; class Aves; order Phaethontiformes; family Phaethontidae; genus Phaethon; species Phaethon lepturus. The sequence goes on from NW_010544802.1 coordinate 2,318, forward strand.
AAACTGGAAAACTACATTAATAGTCAAGCCCTCCTTTCTGTCAAAACCAGATGACTGCTCATCCCTGCCTCGTCAACCGGACCTGAAGTCCCAGTTTGCTTTGCATAAGGAACTATGCAGACGGTAGTAACTCTTTAAGTGAAAAATAAAACTGGGACTCCGTTCCATGCATGGGAACACATGTTCAGTGTTCCTTCTACAGATTGTTTCAGGCCTGCTCTCTTACTTAAGTTCTGATTTACATAGTTGTATCTTCCACATAGACTCTCCTCACCGCGGCGGGCAGCCGGCCACCGACGGGGTGTTTGCTCCTCTATCCCCGTCCCACTGGTTTTATTTCTATCCAGCAGCGAACGAACAATCCAAGATTCATACTGGCACTCAACACAGCGCTTCAAGGTCTCCCTGAGAGACACTACATAAATGTAAATTCTATAATTATTTGAAAGCGGAGTCTCTTCCAACCAAAGAGTGAGATCTGATAGCATCTCTGCCTTATAAATAATGTAATGTGCTGGCAGGGTTTGCTTCTCTGTACAAGGCACAGAAGGCCCAGCTGGAGCACAAACAAGCATACAAGAAAAACACAGTTGACAAAGAATGTACCGGGAGACCCAAAAAGATGTTCTCTATAGATCTCGGCATAGATGGACAACAGGGCTTTCTTCTGATTTAGGGCAACATCTGTGATTGGTGAAAACTGACTGTTTGGAAAAGATGAGAAAGCAGAGCTGAGCCACGCTAGAGATGTCAGTGTTGCAAATATCCCAAATACTTCAGTCAAACCTCTTTTGTAGTCCTACCTTCAAAGTCACAGATTGTAAAATAATAAAACGCTGTTGTCAAGATCCTCAAAACAAACAGTCAAGGGGAAAAAAAAAAGATAATAATGAAAAATTCAGAGGTGTCTTACCAAGAGACCCTCACGGGCAGCTCTTCCCTCGGTGGGTGAGGTGACACAGACGCTGTCGGCTGCGTGGGATGGTTACGCTGCCCGGGGTGCCCGCGTGGGCGAGAGCTCAACATACGTCGGACTTTTCCATCCGATTTATGGCACCAGAATCAGCCAAGGCGGCTTTTTCACTCACAGGTTGGTGAAAGGATTCAGCCACCTTACACAGCTCACAGAAAGCCCCTTGCCTTTTGCTAACCGACTGTAGTTTCTGAGATAAAAGGCTGAGGGGAAGGATCTGGTTTACTGTAAATAAACTGCAAACTACTGGACCATCTGGAGCTTTTCTGTAATTTACGCTTGCTCTGCAATTTTAAGGAAATTTGTTTCCAAATGATGACACAGTTTGGGGATTTAAACCATAATCTTTAAAACACATATTTAGAAGGTATTAGCTAATTATTTAGGCTGTAACTGCTGCAAAACCAGCAAATAAACTCGAGTTCTTTGAACTGGTGTTTTTGAAGTTAGCAAGCGTTTGAAGTGAGTTATAGGTAAGACCATTTGATTGACTTCTGTGGAGACGGACTGTAAATGAGAAGGGGAAAAGGTGCCTGGTCTTTGTGCAGGGAAAAAATCAATAGAGAAGCAGTCAAGGAGAGCTCACCCGGGAGGCGAGAGCCCGAACGGAGCTGGAGCAGCCGAATTTCGCCCGCCGTGGCAGGAACTGCTGTGCGGCTTACAAAGCACTTATAACACCTTTAAACTCGTCCGTAGGCAGGCTGAATAGGAACACATTTTTCACAGAGAAACTATGAGTTACCATGAATCTAATGCTTAACTAATGTACTACAAAAACTTTCCTTTTCTTCCATGCCAGCAGCTTTATTCTCTTTATTTATCTGTTGTGGGACTGTCAGTGACGCCTGCTACTTTTAATTTTATTAGCAGACCCATTTTTTCCCTGATACACGTTTCCCAACCATCCCTTTTAAAGCCAATTTAAAAAAACAGGATCTAAAGCTGACTATTATTAATTTGGGGTCACTGCAACATGGGAGACCCAAATCCTTATCGGTTATATCCAAGCGCACCCCTGAGCGCACCTGCCCCAGCACGAGGCAGTGGGCTTATCTCCACCCTGCCTCATCCAGTAATTAACGTGGGGGACTCGTTTCCCACGTGTCCAGCACCCACGCCTGAAACGGGCGGCCCTCAGCACACCCGTAGGGGTGATGCTTTTGTGAGCGCTGGGTTCAGGGCACCCTGAGGGAGGCAGGGTGAGGAATCTGCCTTCCAGAAGACGTTCAGATACCGCACAGATTGACAGTGGATAAAAACCTGATAGGCAGCCATTTGTTACTATTAATGTTTAATTAAGAGCAGACGTTATTAGCTTTGCGTCAGAAAACCAACAAATCTTCTACGCATGGATGGAAATTTTGAGTTTGTTGATGAATAAACAATTGGTAAATGAATGCAGAGGGTTTCTAAAAGGGAACGCTGTCTGGGAATCACGTTGTTCCTACGGACTGAAAGAACAACGTGGCTCTGATTTCCATTCCTTCTTTGTCATCCTCTGATGTTCAGCTGGGATAGATAGAAAGATGGCTGGATCTGCTTTTGGGTTTTTACAGAAATCTCTAACTGATTATACATTGAAAAATACACCCTGCCCTTTTTCTTCATAGAAAGTCATCAGACTTTGCAGCATTTACCCGGGTCTACTGACTGCTCATAAATATAAAAAACTTGAGCCCAAATCTTCACTTCCTTTTTTTATTATTACTTTTTTTTTTTTTTTTAAATAACATTAACCTGCTCCATCTAAGTCCTTATTTTCAGTATTCAATTTGTTTTGGTCAAATAGTCACTCGGATGAACTCTGTACCTAACTCATGTACTTCAGCAAGAAGACATCATGCGGCCAGCAAACCCATCATGTGTCTATTGTATTTTGGAACAGGTTTAGAATTGGGTAAAGCTCTTGTGAGATGGATGAAAATATTCCTGAATGCATATAAAGGACTTTCAAGAAGCCAATAAATACAGTAATATTATGGCCCCCTACAACAAAATGACATGGCTGGAAAATGATCTCAAGAAACAATTTTCATGCCAGTGTAAGACTTATTAATGAAGAAGATTGCAGCGTTAAAGAGAACGAAGGGAAGGGAATGCACTGGCATTACATTTCAGTAACCGGGGACCCTCTGGAACTGGAACTTCAAAATAGGATTTCTTAAAAGCTTTTTCTTTCCTAAATTCCCTTTGCAGAAGCCTGCTTATTCTTTCATAATCACTTCAAAGCAATCCCCAGCCTTGCAATAAAGTAAATTCAAAGCAATTAGAGAGTAGATCTACACAGCAAGACCAAACAGTGCTTATAGAGGTTTTCTGTAAAGTGGTTCTGCATACATTTTCCTTGGAATGACATTATTTGTATAAAGAAGTCAGGGTATATTTTATGAAGGAAAGAAAATACAAAATAAATTTATGATAGCAAATAGAAACACTGCATCTCTGGAGTGTGATATTATATTGCAGTTTGCAAGCACAACCAATATAGCATTGCCCTGCTACATTCATACATTTTAGTGAACAATAATAGAGAGGGGAAAAAAGAAAAAGAAGTCGTCTTCCGCAGCATGCTACAATAAAAGCCACCACGTACTACAAGAACAAGCTACATATGTTCAAGAATAAACAAGAGCAACTTTGCATTTTCCTGCCCCGTCTCCCCAGCAGCCTTGCTTTGCTACCTTGCCAATTGACGCATTCATGAAGGCAACGCTATGAAACGTAAAACTGCGTCTTCCCTTACGCTGGTGAGGCTGTTGCTGTAAGAGGATCTGAGCTGTGCTGAACTGAGATGTGGTTATTTCATTGTGATGCAAATAAATGTAACAATTAAGAATATAATTTTGGAAGATGTCAGTGGCATAATTACTCATATGGCTTCCAGCCAATTAAGCAGTAGGTGAATTAGCCCATTTAATTGGGTTTGGAATTTCAGTGCAAGGTGTTTTATGCTTTGTATTCTGTCAACATTTTTCTGAACTATACGTTAATAATTCTGATTGCTCTCAAAATAACATCTGGGCAAATCTGGTCTGGAGTACAAGAAACCACTGCTGGAAAGGTTGGATACACCTGTGATCCCAGTTGTGCAAGCAGACTGACTCCAACAAAAGCTCCATTCAAGGAAGATGGAAATCTTGATTTCCTTGTAAGCCCATTAAACACACTGAATGGCCATGAAGATGAAACAAGGAAGAGCTTTAGGACTCTGCAGTTAGGAATCTTAGAGCAGAACTGGCAGTAATAGAAGAACACCACGAAGTGATTATTCCCAGTATAAAAAGACAAGCTTATAACATCATCTGAAGAGGAAAAAGAAAAAACAAAAAACTGTCATCTCTCTTGCTTGGGAGACTGTTGTGATTCAGCTAATCTCCTCTATTAGCAGATGATCACAATACACAACAGTCTTCAGTAAGATGCAAAAACAGAGGCACTCATGGGTTAGTGGAGAAATACTTCACAGCTACCCTAAGGAAGCACAAAATAGACACACTAACATTAAGACTGAAGATTACACTGTTAATGACAATAACAGCATATAAATGAACCCTCCTTCACAGGAAAAGATTAGTTTGAGAACTAAAAATCCTCATTTAAAAAGGGTCTGATGAAACTGAGAGCCAAACTAATACGGCAGCCTACATGTATTAGCCACAAGAAACGAGAGAGAGTGCAAGACCTAGATGAGATGCTCCTTTTACAGCAGGAGCTGGTTCTTTTTATTTTACTTTCACATTGTCATTCCCTAAAACTAAGAGGGTCCTTGGGTGTGATTAGCAGCTCTGATGGAAATACAGTCACCGTTCGCTCAACCCCGATTGAGTCACTTCATTCAGCAGACTTCATTTTTGAGAATTCTAGGAATAAGTAACAGGCTTTGAGTTAGAAAGCCTCTGTCTGAGAAATCAGCCCAGCAGCATTCCATTCTGAAAGCAAAGCAGTGGAAAGGAGGAGCAACACTGAATGTTTTTATTTTTACATGCACCCCAAGACTGGAAGCCCAGGGATGCTTTCAGGGGAATTACTGCATCAGAGCTGGATTGCTTTGTCCATTTTATACAGCTTCAGACTCCTTGCAGGGATCCCTCGCACTTCCTAACATCACGGGAGAGAAATCAGAGGTATGGGTACACACCTTCTCAGTTCATCAGTAATACTCTGCACAATTAGACACTGCTACGTAACTCAAGAGAAGTCGGAGGCTGGGCTCTGCTGCCCAGGGTTTGCAGAGCCGAGGAGCAGTCTGCAGGTAAACCTTGTAAAACACAAATCTGAGATCTAGACTGCAGTCTTGGACTCCTCTACTTCTGTATTGAGCACCTTACTCAAACAAGTTGTTACACCCCTCCACGCCTCATTCTTCCTGTTTAGAATATCAGAATAAATAGTGATTCATATTTCAAAAGGATTTAGACATTTTTGCATGTGGTGTGCTCCACAGCATTATTGTTATTTATAATTAACAGCAGGGCTACTCCACTATTAATAACACTTAGCAGTAGTGCTTTTCATCTTCAACCACATTCTGAGCATTAATTAACTTCAGGCTTCTGTTATTCAGAAAATCTTTTTATCGTCCTGCTTCCCTCAGTTCCCTGCGTTACAGGGGTAGTGGGAAAAACCACATGAGCTTCAAGCAACTCGATCCTCAATATTAAGGGGCAGTTCATAATTTTCACAGTGAGAATTGCCTCCACTTAGACAAATTTTCTCCAAGGTGTCTTTGTAAGACACCAGAGTGGATCCACACTGCCCCTTTTAATCGGGACTGTGCAGACTGAGCCGAGTACAAACAGCTTTTCTACGAGCTTCTCACCCGCCTGACCACTGCCCCTCTCTCCGTGCTGCGATGCGGAACTACCAGAGACTGCTAAGGGATGCTTGGGAGCTCTCAGAACGTCTCAGCAGTTAGTGCAATGGGAACAGAAATGAAAAGCGCATTTTCCTCAGTCTGCACTTTATCTCATCCAGAATTTCATTCCAGCAGCAACATCTCAGGGCAGCTGGTCCCATTTTTTTCTTGATTAGCCATTTCTCAGCTAGAAAATATAGCACATAGTCCATTTTTAGTGAAGGACTTCTTTCTCAGTAATGTATTTTGTATCTTGGCACCTGCAAGATAAGGCAGCACACAATACCCCTCTCTTCTTCATGACGAGCTGGTCAGCAGTGAGCAGCAAGACCCTGCTTTAGCTCCTCTCCTGCCAGCTGGATCAGGCCATCCTGCCCATTTGACCTGCTTCGGATGCAATCAGCATTGCATCTGGGACGCTTGTTGATTTATACAAGTCATCACTCGAGGTGGGCTTTACTAGCATGACATGCTCGTCTGTAATTGTCTCCATGACTGTTAGTGAACATAAATGTGTTCGTACTGATGTATTATTTTGCTGATTATATGGTTCTGGGGTTGACAGTCTTTAGGTAAGTATTTTTCAATTGTATTGAAGGTATTTAGACGCCTGTGTGTTTTAATGGTGGTCTTTTCTTCTCAAGTTAAACATGCAATTAATGTAAAATTGCTTAGCTATTCCAGGGGACTCCGAGGCACCTGGGTTTTCAAAAGGTTCACTTATCCAAGGTTCTTCCTCACCTCCAGCCATCAGTAACATGCACTTACAGTGAAAGAAATCATTCACAGTGGTATTCCTTTTGGTAGCTGCTCTATCTTGGACCATTATATTGGCTGCTAGTGTCCTCAGCGCAAAGGTTGCTCTCACCTTTGGAAGAGAAACTGAGAAGAAAAGGGCCATGGGGGAAAATGAATCCATGTATATGCAATGAGGAAAAAAACCCCAAGCTGTTCTCTGTTGCTCTGCATCTCCTTATGAGAAAGAGTCTGTTACACTACTGGCTCAAGAAGCTATCCTAGGCAACCTTGCTGCTATAAAGAAAGAATGAACGATATCAAAGAAATGTAAATCCCTTATGGAAGCATTTTGGCTTGCTATGCTTTGGCTCATATACTGTGGGGTCTGGACCAGTTATTTATTGAAGGGATGCTGATTCATTTTAACTTGCTTGCCAGATCGGTCAGCATCTAACATAAATCAATACAAACCCTATTTATTAGGTCCAACTTTGCAAATTGCCAACTCCCTACAAGTTCCTTTGCACTCCTGTACTCTACAGAGAGAAGCAATGGACTCAACCACCAGATGCAATTAGAAATTCAGCTACACGTGTATCTGCGTACACGGGAGTATGCCTTTCCTGTACAGCTTCATCATGAAATGGGTTTTTTGCATCATCAAGATTGTATATATGTGTAAAGGGAATGCATTAGCTTGCAATGGAGTATGGTTGTAGTTCATGTAATTTTATCTCATTCATCATACTAAAAGCACAGTTATTTATTCTAGGGCTTCCATTTTTTTTAATGTAAAATCTATAACAGCAAAACTCCCCAGTCAGTGAAACTACCCATACTTTTGCATGATCATAAGAAAAGAAGGCATTACAAGTGGTAGACTAATTATGCCTTCTCAGCATATATTTGGCCCTGGAGGTAAAGATAACATAAATTCTTTATTGTGTTCTATTTTAACATCCGAAGATTAGCATATTCCACCACTTTTATAAATGACCGAGTTTCCAGCACATTCTGCATTTAAAATCCAAAAGTTGACTGTATACATTGTTGATTTTAAGCAAGAAAAGGCTGTTTGCAAACTGACAGAAGTATCTCGCCGAGTACATTGCATTAATGTCCAGTGAAACAAATCACACAGCCAGCTGCTGGAGTAACAGCCAAATGTCCTAGACTGCTGCACCATATAATTCAATTGATTACCCTGAGAAACAATAATATAGTTATAATACTTCTACTAGCTTGATCCCCAGGGGAGCAAATTTATTCTGGTCTCCCTAACTGGTTGATAACATATTTAAATGCCAGTCAGTCACTAATCCGTTGCTGCTCCATCCTCTGAGAGCTGCTTTATTGAACACTGTAATTGCCTGGATGTTGTTTTTCATTTCTGTAGCTGTTGCTGTTAATTAAATATTTCGTAGAAAGCTCTCTCTGACATTTCTTACTGCATTTTTGAATATCTGATAAGATATATAGGCTGAATATTTGTACCTGCTGCTCTCTGCTGATACTCTTGTCCTAGATTCAAACCCCCAAAACACTGAAGAAATGACATACTTTTAGTGAAATGAGGACTCATGCTGTTAAAGGGCTGAGGGGAGCTGAATGAAAGAGAGGCATATGCCGTGTCTGTTAGATCACAGATGTCAGCTAAAGCAGGATGTACATCTGGACTACAAGATTTACCTTCGGCTGGACTTGATGATCTTAAAGGTCGTTTCCAACCTAAACGATGCCATGATTCTCCCCATATACACACAGCGGACATGGGCACTCCACTTCAGCAGCAGCAGAGTTGATTTTCTGGAGTCACACCTTAGTAGCAAGTGCCAGTCTGGGCCTTCTTAATGCAGAAAATCTTGAAGGCCAGCGAGGTTCAGATTGGTTGATTTTATGTATGCCACCGTACAAGAGAAAAGTAGCAACGAAGGGGCATTCTAGCAGCTCGTGGGGATGGCAAGTGGGGGTCCCTCCTAACACTGTCTTTAAGGGAAGAACAAAGGGATGGATCCAGATTCAATGCCCGTGGCACATGAGTAATCAACAGGTTAAGACTGAGTTGAGGATCTGAAAACATTAAGAACTTCTTTAACACTTGAGATACAATGTTTTCACACTGTACTCTAATGACTGCTGCCTCACAAATTAACAAGACTGTTAATGAAAAGAAACTACTGTTAATGCTCTAAATTAAGTTGCCCAATGGTGTCTGACAAATAAGTCTGGAGCAGTAACAAAGGATTTATTGTGGATACACACATAATATACATGTTGAGTAACTATATGCATTGACACACGCAGTGTGCATCCACAGGAACGTGTGTATGTACATACATACAACTGCCGACCTTAAATATCTGATTAGTTAAGCATTTAACTAACACAATTTTAAATTGTAATTCAGATGTTTTAAATGTTTAAATAATAAGGATAAAATCCCAGTGCTACTAAAGTATTTGACAAAGCCTCTATTAAGTTCAGGGGAATGCAACATTTTATTGGTTTTTCTATTATTAATTGGTTTAATGCCACCAGTATGATCAGTGATCCATCACACTTAGAAAGTAAGACACTGCATGGACAATCTAAGGAACAGTCCCTTGGGACCTGTTTATTACCAGCTCCTGTATGTCCTCTCAGCAAACAGAAAACATCGGTGTACTCCAAAAGTCCTAGAGCCAAGGATGCTGGAATGCCAAAGACAGTACGCTGTAGAAAACCCATGTAAGGAATAAAAAAAGTTATTTCTGGGACATCATTTTGGAAAGCCCTGTATGTAATTACTTCAACAGCGCATCTGCTGAATCCTTACTCTGCACATCAGCCTTGTTTTGAGTCTGGTATTTAGATTTATTGTTCCAGGGCCTTCCCATGGTCTAGTTGCACTGATATTCCCGTAGATGATCAACTCACCAAGAAGTCCAGCCTCACCACAGTCATCAGGCTGTTCCACAGCATCCCTCTTTCTTTAACACAGTCTTTGAACAGACAGTTCAAAATTATCTCCCTTTCATAATGAAACGGTACAACCCTCTTCATCCCACTGTCCTGGACTATAAGATTTTAAAAGCTGGTAGTTCACTCCTCATTGAAAATGAGCAAGAACTGCATCACATATAAACCAGTAACTGCCTGTGCACTGAGATACCAAGAAGCACACTGAACTTTTTTTCATTGCAAATCGAAACTAAGCTGAATTATTTTGGTTTTGCTGCAGGCTAAAAGCTTGCACAAAGACACTTCTGCTCAGCGGACGAGAGGTAACTTGATCATTAGCACGAGCCCAAGCCATAGGACAGACTGTCTTTTAACATTTCGGAAAACTGTCAGCTGTCTCTTTCTCTACCTTTGTCAACTCCCTGTAAACAAGGAGACAAGGGAAACAGGTGATGCTTCCCTCAGGACATTTCCTCCTAGGTTCTGCCATACAGTCGAATGAACTTTTGGCTTAGCGATACCATCTTTTATGAAACTTACTATGAAAACATGGGTTTTCTCATCGTCCCTACCTTGCAAGCTCGTCTTTCAGTTATTTATGATTTTAATTTATGCATCACTCCATGCCTGTACTCTGCTCTAATTCAGACCACAATACTTTCTGCTGTGTGATTCTACAGTGTAGCAGGAGACACCTGAGAAGGAAATAACCCGTACAAAATAAAGTTGCATTGCATGGCCTGAAGAGCTCTTGTTTCGCCGGCTCCAAGTAGGCAGGTACCCGCTCCCCCGGATAGACCACCGTATCAAAACTCAGTTGTGTCCCTTAAAGTCTTCCTTCACTTGCAAGAAAAAAAACCACTCCTGAAAATACATAGGGAAATTCCCCACAGGACACAGCTTGTTTCCCTAAGAGGGCCATGGGGACAAACATTAGAGCAACAGTTAGAGATCTGGCTTCCTGCCTCCACTTACGGGAAATACGCGGAGGAAGGGAACATGGTTGGGAAGCACTTTCTGTGCTTCACCTGAGCTTTCTCTCGCATCCGGAGCGCGTTTAGGAGGCAGTGTTACTTTAGATCAAGCGAGGGTGACAGGAAAGGGAAGCCGGTGCACACGCCGCTGTTTCCTCCTTCACACACAGCATCTCTACAGCTCTCCAGGGAGACGAGCAGCAAACGACCACATATACTCTATTGCTTCTCTTTGGTTTATTTGTCACCCTTTGTAGGTTTATAGTTAGCTCCTGCTGGTAGCCCCTTATTTCTGCCTAGTTAAGGAAGAATATGGTGGTGTATTCTTTCAAAAAAGAAATGTTTTCCTTTACTGCACCGCAGGTGACAATCCCCTCGTGTCTAGCAATGCTGGTGGCAGAAGACTTGGAGATTTTTCAACAGTCAGAAATCCTTCTGGAAAGACCCTTTTTAGTTTTCTTTTCCAAGATTAACCTGCCATGTTTCTAATATGATTATGACTCTCAGTTCCCTGCCAGAGTGACAGCATGAGACAAGTGGGATTTGGCAATGATGTAGGCGGATGAACAGTGGCGAAATCAGGGAGCGTACGACCAAAGTATCAGGGTCCTTTGCATTCAAAGGAGCAGCATTTACATCTCCGGGTGACCACTGCACGAGCATACTGACAGCTACAACTGCCAGATAACAACAGATTTGTTACAGACCTCTGGGCCAAGAATTAAGGGGAGATCATATTCTGTTCCTTCTATTTAAAAAGCGAACACGCAAGCAAGCAGAAAATCTAGCAGAAAGAACACATACGTTCATGTACCAAGAAAGAAGGCATTTACAAGTTGACAAGAGCGATATACAAAGACTCTTGAAATACAGATTTCCCATTCCCCCTTTTTAAAATAAAAATAACTGAAGACAAAGATTTTAACCCTATTTTGAGGCTGGCAAGTATTCTTAAGCCTTATGAAAGCCTTCTGGGCTGGATCTGCAAGCCTAAATTACATGGTGATTTTAAAGTCAGCTGAATTATTTTGAGCAATCTTCCTCCCCGCAAAACCAGAAATGCATGTAGTGATGAACTAGAATATTCCCAAATTTGTATTAAACATATGAAACTGTTGCCACCCACCAAACGGCCCATGTTCTAAAAAAGTAAGAAATCTTATTTTAATATTTCAAATTTTTAAACATTACATTGATTTTATTTTCAAGGTTCCTTTAAGTAAACACTAAAAGTCCTCCCTCCAGCATCTTAATTTTGGTGAGGAAAGAGAAAATGTTTCCTTCAGGGTTAAACATGAATTCTTTTAAAATAAACAACAGAGTAAGACAATTGAAGACCTAGACTGGAGTCTTGACACTGGATGAACAAATTTGTCACCCCGCGGGCTAAAAGTATCAATTCTGCCAACGGCTCGAACACTTCAGGAAGGTGACAGCAGGACGGTGCTCTCCACGCTCTCCCTTCCCCGTCCCACCGGCCGCCTGGACGTAGGTCTCCGGAAGCGACCGAGTGGCACCTGTTTGTACATTAACCTCAGTGGCTCAAGTGGCCGGTTTTCTACAAATATTCAAATCTGGTAATTATCATCATAACGACTCTGTATTGTCCTTGATTTGTGTTTTAATCTCCGTAATTAAAGTGTTCAGCTGCCACAGCAACAGACGCTACACTAGTATGCCTGCTGTATAATCATAATATTAATTAAAACCACAAAGTAGCTACACAATAAGGAAAGGACTAGACAGTATAGGAGGCCGGCGGCCTTAAAGAATAATTTAGAGAACCTTTCACACTGGTGTGTCTCATTTAATGTAGCTCAGGCAAGAGGCAGATGCTTCTCCTGCTAACGGCTGCGAGGCCGTACGTATGCCCAGAGTTTGGAGGGTCTCATTCTAGCTCCCCGCGGAGAACTGTTTGCGTCCCCAAGTAATCAGTAGACTGGCCCCTTGTGGACACTTTCAGCAATGTAACTAAAACCCAAACAAACAGAAAATTCATAAATTCTCTCACCCTGAGAGAGGGAGCCTTTTTAGAGATGAAGGCATTTCTCTTGCCCGTGTCATATGTTACCTGCCAAGCAGAGGAAGGTTCAAGCACTAGGACAAAGCCCCTTCCTCAAAGACCCTAGAAAGGTGTAATTAGCCTGATTTTTCCCAAAGCGATTTTAATGAGCGTATTCTCCTGTCTAACTCCAGGGTGCCTTTCCCACTCTAGCTTTCCACCACACAGCGGCATCACCCACTTCTTTCAGGACCTCCAGGTCTATAGTTAACAGCGTACTGAAGGATGGAGATCGGGTATATCTGTCCTACGAGAACTGTCAATCTAAGGGGAAATTTTCTTGCCCAGTCCAACCGATGGTGCGTGTTAGGGCATGTGCACACAAAATGGGGTTGCTGGGCTGCAATGCTAGAGAGCACTGAAAAGATGACTCTCCCCAGTTGTTTCTGGGGGTGAAGTAACCAACACTGCGGAAGAGAACCCCTCCAAAAAACCCGATGAGAATACAGGCTGTAGGAGCCGCCAAGCAGGGAAGTAAAGGGGGAAGGTTCGACAAGGCCCCTTTTTATTTGTAATCAGCAGCGACTACAGCGGAGAAACCAGCTGTGAACTTGTCAGATCTGCTGATGATACACAACGGTGGGGGACAGTCAATACAGAGCCAAGCAGCAAGGGAACTTCAAAGGGAAACCACATTCGCCGTGTAATTGGAGTGAAACATGGCAAAGGAAAGGGAATAGGGAAGGATACCTGCTGGTGCAACCTGGGGCTCTGGGGAGGCGAGGTTGTTTTGTTTTGTTTGATGTAGTAAAAAGAAAGGTAATGGCAGGAAGCAACATTTGTAAAAAAAGCAGAGCGGAGCCGGGATAACAGTGAGAGTGCATGAAACGTGGGAGCAAAGGTCAGCCCTAGCTTTGGACAAAACAACTGTTCTGGAGAGAGACCCTGAAACAACACCTGCGGGCAAACTCCTTCGATTGCACACGGATGATGGGGATGGCAATCGGACGTTGACGAGGGAAAGGTAAAGGAAGATTAGAAAACAAACAGATTTACTAATTAATATATTCTGCATTAGGTGGACTACAGCAGTACTTGAAAAAAGTTTATAAGAAAAAGATATTTACCTCTTAAACCGCTTTTTCAGCTTTGAGTCTTGGCAATATTATAACTGTGAAGAAACCATGTGGCAGCTGGCAATCCTGTTTTAAGCTAGTGTTTGCTAGCGACACTGAAAAGCTCAAGGTTTTTCTTTTATCAGTAAAAAGAACTGACATACTGTCTCAAATTCTTACATGGGTAACCATTAGCTGGAACAACTAGAATAAGACATCAAATTATTATGCAATAATTAGCCCTTACAGTCAGGAAAGACTTCAAAGCTCTTGACAGAGGTTATTCCTCATCTCCAGCAAAGCAGGGACAGGAAGAAGATGAGCTGCATCCAACAACACTGCAAATCAATAGCATCACCAGGGCCAGAGCGTGGATCTCCCGACCGTCCAGAGCAGCCCCGCACACACCCGCCTGTGTCACCTCTCTGGCCCCGACACTTTGCTCCCCATCCTGCCGCAGCCACAGGAAGGTCACTGCTGGATATCGAGTTTGTTCCATGTGAGCTGCCTGCAGTGAAGGGCCTGTGAATAACCCACTTTTTACCTTCTGTGCATGCGATAGGGTAACTGGGAGCTTGGGGCTGATTTTAACCTATTTGAACATATTCAATAAAGCATCCAGTGCTTTAACTATCAAGTGCATATCAAGTCTTGGCATATTAAACCCTGGCTTGATCTGATCTGGTGTGCGATGCCATCTCTAATCTAGTTGTCTTCCTCACTATGACAACATTTAACGCGAAGGTTCAGCATGAACCTATGCAATGTCCAGTTTTGGGCCCCTTGTGTTCAGTGTTGGGCCCCTCACTACAAGAAGGATGTTGAGGCGCTGGAGCGTGTCCAGAGAAGGGCAACGAAGCTGGTGAGGGGGCTGGAGCACAAGTTTTATGAGGCGCAGCTGAGGGAACTGGGGTGGTTTAGTCTGGAGAAGAGGAGACTGAGAGGAGACCTTATCGCTCTCTACAACTACCTGAAAGGGGGTTGTGGTGAGATGGGTGTTGGCCTCATCTCCCAAGTAACTAGTGATAGGACAAGAGGAAATGGCCTTAAGTTGCGCCAGGGGAGGTTTAGATTGGATATTAGGAAAAATTTCTTCAATGAGAGAGTAGTCAAGCATTGGAACAGGCTGCCCAGGGAGGTGGTGGAGTCGCCATCTCTGGAAGTGTTCAAAAAACGTGTGGATGTGGCACTTCAGGACATGGTCTAGGGGACATGGTGGTGCTGGATTAATGGTTGGACTTGATGATCTTGAAGGTTCTTTCCAACCTTAGTGATTCTGTGATTCTGTGAATGCATATAACGGTCATCTCTTTGATATGAACTGTAGTTTGTAACACAGCCGAATGCTTGCGTTGACTTTCCATTTCCACAATCCTCAGAAATAACGGTGAATGATACTAAAACTTTGTGGCTCCTTCCTATGACTCGCAAAGCACTGGGCAAATACAAAGCAAGCATGGGAATGACAATAATTTTTACCAAACTTACAGCTAGGCAGAGTGAGATCGAGTTTAATATTAAGTCTAACATGAAATAAAGCTGATACTGTCCAAAGATGGACACCTGCATTTCTGTTAGATACCTACACTGCTGGAAGAAAGGGAGCTGGCAGTGTAACTGGGAGGGGGTCTGTTTTCCAAGGCTGGAAAAGCACAGGCAGAAGATTTGAACCAGGGCTCAGGAACTCGAGATGGATTCGTGGCACTACAACAAAGCACATTCACAGAAGTATCTCGGTCCTTGCAGAATGAGAAATGAGGTGCTGCTGGGACAAATTAGTTAGCGTGTGAGGAGCTTGCACTTGTCATTTAGTAGTGCCAAAAATTAATGTTGCCCCTTTTGAATCAAATCATCTCGGACGTAATTCCAGCCAGAAAAGAGGATCTCACGAGGAACCCTTAATTCGCCTTAACACATTCTATTTATTTACAAGCCCTATTTCTATGGGCATAGAAGTGGTGAAACAAAAGACACCATCTTATTGCTCTTCTGCCAGCCAGCATGCAACCCAAATATCTCCTCTTGGCTTTTCTCCCGCCACAGCCCCTTGGTTTTTAGTGTCACTGTTTCTTGTGGTTGTCCCCAAAACACAGTCCCACCCAGTCCCAGATCATTAGTGGTTGTATTTGCATCTTCTATTTGGTGCATCGATCCCTTGGAAATTCCCACTTTGCACAGCGTGCTTCTGCTACTGCAGTGCTGTGAACAACTGTATTTTAGGAAGGGGCCTTATTTCAGCACTTAATAAACAAAACGGCAACTGAGGTGGCTAGCACTTCATCTTACAAATCTAAGAGGGTTCCGTATAACCCATAACCCTTCCCAGAAATGAACAACACTCCACAGCTCAGCGGAGCGTGAGAAGCTAAGCAGCAGGAGAGCTGGCACATGTCCTGATCAAGACAAACACCAGAAACAGTATTCGTTCACAAGGAGGAACCAAAATAGATCCTAAACTGGATCCAGACCCGCCTACGACAGCTTAATAAAAAAAAAAAAACAAAGAAGGTTTCAAATGAAATTTCCAGCTATTTTAATAATTTTCCCCTCCCCACATAGTTGTGTCTTCCACATTTACTACTCTCTACCATACATGCCCACAAAATCAGCAACACCAAGAGCTCTCCTTTCTCTTCCCTCTCCTTTGCTTTTTCCTCTGAATCTACTGGCTCCTCTTCGCAGCAGCAGCCCTCTTCCAGGTAAGGAGGATGTAAGCAGCACACAGTACTTGCTAAAAGTGGTCTTCCTTTGTCAGCTGATGAAAAACGTATCCCGTTTTCTGATGGTTGCTTGGAGTAGTCTGTTAGCCTTCAAGTGACTTGGGCTTCTCACAAGAAGCAGAAAACCTAACTGACCATCAGAGAGAGGAGACAAGAAAGTCTCTTGGTAGTAGCTAAACAGAAAAGATGGAGTGTCCTAAAGGGAAACTGGATTTGACGCTGAAAACTGAACAAGACAGATGCGGCCCAGAAAAAGCAGCATGCTGTCTGCAAGCAGTAGCCCCTTGGTCCCGAGATGAAAGACTTTGGGGAAAGAGAAGAAGTCATATTATGGTTGCTGTTACCTCCTAGAAGCCAGAAAGAATAGGAAGGCTGCATTCAGCACTGCGCATCGCAGATGCATGTGTCAAGCTGGATCATCTCCAGTCCCATTTTCCAGCTGGATTCGGGCTGGTGATTATTCAGAGAAGCTATCGGGGAAACACAGACCCTGTCTAAACCTTTCGGCAAGAGCCTGCATTGCACAGCAGCACGTCCTCCTTGCAGCTCAGGCAAAGGCTCTCTCCTTCTCCTAGGATGGGTGACAGATTTGAGAGGTTTCTATCAGTAGGTCACTCAAAGCTTGAGTACAGATCCAAGAAGAGCAATCTACTCCATGAAAGGAACACCATTAATGCAATTAACGGCATGAAGCAGACCTGAATTGAATCTGGAGTAGAAATAAAACATGCCACTTTGAGTGTAGGTTGTTCTTTGCCATTTAAGTTTCACCTGCAGTTTTCACAACAAGCCATCTACTCATCTCTGGTGTTCAGTTTACTACCCTTTCCACACATTTGTTTCTGGAAATACTTACATGCCTAAGTCTACAGACAGATGTAAGTATTCCTGCCGTTGGGCTACTTCCTTGCACCTACAGCTACAATCATGTATATTTGCACTGACAATTTAATCACATTGCACTGATTTGTCATAAGCCATCACTTATTGTTACTAATAATGTTCTCATTGATTGGTTTGAATGGAATAATTGACAGTGATTGAAGGTCAGGCTGACATGGCCAAGCTGAAACACCAGTAAAATTAAGCAGGTTTTTTCTCCATACATGTACTATAAATTATTTTGAAGGTGATTCACATGAGCTTACAACAAAGTCTAAGAGTACAATTGTCTTCCATTACTATGCAAATTATGCAAAAAAAATCATCTACAATCTAGTCCTATTGATGATATACTGCTTTATCTTCTTTTTCCTCTGACAATTCACATCTGCAGCATACAGAAGTTAGATTATTATCTATACTGTTATTAAGTCAATTTACTTTTCAAGGTGGTAGTTGTGTTTTTTCTTAAAACAGCTATTTTGACATAGTGTACTTAGAAGATGTGGAATTCAAAGCCAAAAGACAACAATGACTTCAACTTTCTTCACACGCTTCCAAGGCAGTGTTTAAAACTTTCAAAGTCTGATGGGTAACTAATATAATTATACTAAACTTGGAAAGAAAACAGATGGCATAAACCAGGCAAATGAGATATATACCAGAAAATAGTTATCAACTGAAAGAATAATGCAGCAATGGTTTTGTTGTTTTTTAAATGCTTTCTGAAATAGATTCACTATCATATATTATTTTCCACTTACGGGCTCAAGCCTTCAGTATCTACTGAATTACCCAAGAAGAAATCTTGCCTTTTACAGCTGTAGTCTCAACTGCAGTAATGATTATTTTCTTTAAGAAACATACAGACGTTTTAAGAATCAATACTGCAGATCACTTACGAAGCTGCAAATCACAGTGTGCCCTCTGCATATGTCACTTCTGAAAATAAAGTTGTCACAACTGTCCATTAGAACAGATAATGCTTTATGTTAGTCTTTCATGGGGTAACATGCTTTGACCACATTTAGTGCAACTGCAGAACTCAACGTGATTTACTAAAGACCATACAAAAAAGGCTCTAGGGACTAGACCAGAAAGCAAAAGGAGGAAGGAAAAAAACACCCCCTTTATCCAAAATGCTTTTGTCTCTCTTCAAACAAATAAAGACAGGATCTAAAAGTTGCAAATTTAAGTAAAATGGAATTTAAATCTCATATGGATATATACAGGAATGTTCAGAAAAAATGTCATTGGCCCAAGTATAGCTCTTTTCTGCAGGAACAGTCTCCCCTAGTATACACCACATTTTGGCAACACAGATTTTGAAATGTGGCTTCTATTAACTAAGATCAATAGTGAGAAACATGGTTGTGATAATGAACTTCTATTTAGCTTATCCATGTTATCATCCTCTCTGCATCTGCATTTTGAGAGTGCAGCTGAGATTTTGTCAAATGGGATTTCTTCACTTAAGTCCTTACCTTGACATGTTAAAACAAGTAATTATCATGGTTTCCAAAGGCTCACTCCCAACGTAGTGAGCTGCTCCCTGCTTTCATCCCTTAAATCCTGGTGGACAAAGAGTATCGTGGGGCTAGAGAACCACTGACCCTCTACGAACACCGACTGAATAGTGAAATGCCTAAAGAGAAAACCCCGTACATGAAACCCAACAGCGAGTCACAGCCCACAGACAAGAACAAAGGTCTCCCAGTGGCGTCACCCTAATTCCACGCCAGCACAGACCAAGGGCACAGCAGGTGACGCCGCCTGAAGGAGTTTCATCAGCTACGACCAACGCGTTTCATATGGCAATCACGACAACAAAAAATAAATTCAGCCTGTTGACAGATATTCCCCAAATAGGAAAGAGGCTCCATCCATCAGGTAAGTTGTTTATCGTGAACAGTTATGGCAGATCACCAGTACTGCTGGTTGAATTCTGCCACGCTACTGCCCCACTGAATAAAAAAACCCAAATAGTATTGCAGGAGGAACCTGCTTTCTGCGAGCAAGCGCGATCTACGAAAACCAGCACAACGTTTGTGCCTTCTGTTCATCTTCAAAACACACTAAACATTTGAAGGAACAGACACACCTGAGTGCTACATGAGCTATTATGATTTTAGCCTTGTTGGAAGGACATTTGTTTGTTTATTAAAGGAATAGTTATTACTAGTACCTTAACTGTTGTTTTTTTTAAAAAAGCTTGTTTCTTATCAAGTGTCCTAGGTTTTATTTCAGAGTCAAGTCTGAACAGCTCA
>NW_010544802.1:21814-59945 GCF_000687285.1 Phaethon lepturus
TCAATTAAGAGCTTTGCCTTAGTAAGGACCACTGGTTTCAGTCTTGAATTATTTAAAGCTGAGAAACTGCAGCTCAGGAGCGTTTTACAAAGCTTTTGAAATTATAAAAGAGGTAGAAGAAACACCTCACCCAAAACACTGCTCTTAAAGATTCTTACTAACCCCAAAAGCCACAGGTTCAAGGGAACCATTGTGCTATTAGCCAAGGAAGGCAACCTTTTCCTCTAAAATATCACCCAGCACCCACAAATTTTCATTTAGTTAACAGCGTTTTCCATGGTATTTTAATGTGCTCATGTGTGGCTGTCGATTGTCTCAGCCTTGCTGAGATTGCTTGAGGGGAGCTACTGACATCTGATACCAAGGACAATTTCTGGAGCAAGGAAGATTGTTTTTTTTCCCCAAGGATCTACGTTACTTCCAGGAACGAGTTGGGTTTGTAGGCTTAAAAAGCAGCATGCCAATTCCGCTGATACGGGACAGCACATAAAGGTAACTTGTACGTACTCTCAGTTCCCATGGGATAGTTCCCCGCTCGGGAACTAACGTACAAGCGATTTGCCCTTGTTCAGTGACAACTCTGACTCCAGGAAACTATTGTAATATTATTTATGCTTCTTAGTCATCAAAGCTTTTTCAAATCCAGCTTAGGTGTGACATCTTGGGGCCAGGTGAATAGTGGGGTGGAAAAAAAACATGTACGCACTCTGCAGCAGGTCTTATCTTCTGCAATTCAGGCTTGATTTGAGTGTGCAGTGGGATGGAATGAGCTCATTCAGCATCTCAAAGATCAAGGACTTGGTAAATCCCAAATGCGAACACGTGACCACTTTGAATAAGGATGGCTGCCTCCCTGTGCACTAAGCACAACTACATCTTCATTTGAACTCTGCTCACATAATAAACTCCATCCAGATTTAGTTTCAATTTTCCTTTTTGCCACAGGTAGAAAGTTGCCTCTCGCATACATTGCTGAGGAAGTCACAGACATTAAAAAAAGGGACCTGATTTCAAGTATGTCCATTATGCAAATGCAATTAAGGTACATTATCTTCATTTGGTTTAAAACCTTTAAAACACCTTGAGCAACAAGCCTAATTATACTTTCGTCGTCATGTCTTGAGTTTCAAACACTCCTTGCTTTAGTGTGGAAAAAAAGACTAACAAACAAGCAGAAAACTTTGCCATCAGTATGTCTCAGATAAACAGTAATAATCTTTTACGCTTATTTTGCCCATTCATCCCAAGGAAATGCTTTACAAGGTGTGAAGCCAAGATCATTTTACCTACCTCTGGGATGGAACGTCGCAACAGTTTAATCACACAGCAACACCACGCAACATTTTAGGACCAGACATGAATAACAATACTAACTCTAATTGAAATTACGGGGGGAATTAAGGCATGCAGAATATAATTACTCATACTGGACTTTGGCCAGTGCAAAACTGGAGTACAAGCCAGGACATGAAGTCCAGCCACCTAGTTCCTGCCAGAAGTGCCATGAGATCTTTAATGAACATAAGTGGCAAGATCCCAGAGTGCTGCATCCTATGTAATATGGCCTTTTAAAGACAAAATAGCCACTGAACAGCCTCCAATTTCAATGTGGCTCTAGTGCTGCATAAAAAACATAATCTTGCATCATATACTAAACACAAACAACATTCCTATAAAAATACAAGCTAAGTAAGTACTGATTTGGCAAACTTCAGCGTATTTAAGAACTACGCACCAAGCATCATATCAAATTCTAGACAATGTCTAATGAAGGTCTTTAATCAAACTTCCCTGGGCCTGAAGAACATCAACATGACTCTTTACTGTGGAAATAAATCTGTTCTAGTGAGCTCAAACTCTTCTTCAGCCTTGTACACAAAAATGCATTAGGGAAAGCAGAGCAAAACCCCAGTATCTCATATGATTGCTATGTGGTCAGACGGCCCTAGAAATACAAGTTGTTTAAAAGTAGAGCTGTTATTTCTCTTCTCTCTCCTTGGCTGGACAGATACCACAATCTCTATCGCAAGTCACCGCTGCCTGTAAATGGATGTACTCCAAGTAGCTCCTTTGCCATCGTGTTTCGTGACGGAGCACAGCGCTCCCTTATTCAAGCAGCCCGTTCGCTTTGGGGCAGATACCCCCATCAGCAGCACAGGGAGAAGCTACCGGAGGAGTACATGGAGTCGAGGGAAGCCACTGGAGCTGTGCAGCTGGCACCCAGGGCACAGTCCCATCTTTGGCGCTTCCAGCACAGTTCATTGTAACCACTTCACAAGCATCACTCAATAATTAATTAGATCACTCTGGCTTTAAGTGGCCAGCTCTGAAGTAGGGGATGCAAGTTTATAATAGAGATAATGTTTGTCTAGTTTTGTAGATGTCCTTGGGATCTAAATCTAAAAAGAGTGCTAAGCATTATTGTTATTAAAGCAACACAACATGTCCTAGTAGCAGATACAAAGGAGTGATTCTCAAAGCACAGAAAAGCATTAAAATAAGGTCACATTCCTTAGAGTCCCGCGGGATCTGAAATACAGATGCTGTGAGTAGCTAGCAACTAATTAGTTGCAAGCAACTAATACATCGCACAGAGCTAACAGATACAGATACACAAACATACCCTCATGTATACTGACAGAGTTTGATTGTGTTTTTAAATATTTCATGTTACAGGCCAATTATCATAAGGGAACTGATACGTAAAATTGCAGAATTCTTAATTATGCTGTGTTTTCTTCAACTCATTTCCATTTTGACCATGAAACTCTGCGCAGCCTTAAAACAATTCATCAGTTACAGTAAAATGGAATTCAGTGATGGTGGGGCATTTAATGCAAGAATAAAACCCCTGGCTGAATTCTTTGCTATGAAGGACTAAAAAAACCCATACATATATACAGAGAGAGAGTGTGTTTTTTAAAATAAAATCACAGGCTAATAAATAATTTTTGCCAATTTATATATATCTTGCCAAACTTCTATTTTGTCTTCTCCTACACTCCACCTTCCTCCACATGAAAACATTACCTGAAGGTACGTGGAAGCACGCCCAGCAGAGCCCGAGGAGTGCCGGTCCTGCGCAGCCCTGCCCGATGAAGCTGCCATCAGGTTCCTTCGGTTCAGGGATGCCCCGACCCAGCGCATGCCATGGCCCAAACTGTGTAACCCACCACCCCCTCCCAGAAGGACTTGCTAGGTTGGCTTTCGTTGGCAATGGAAACGATGCCATACGGTTAACGGGTGGACAAGACAGCTTTAGAAACTGCAGATACCAGCCACCTTAAAATCTTGACATTTAAAATGATGTGAAATACAACTGTGTGAGCAGAACGACCGAGCTTATTCCCGAGACCACACTGCCAGCAAAGGGCAGCCAGGCTTCTCCTCCCCGGCCAGAATTCCCAAGTGCATGACGGCTCCGACTTTCCCCCTAAGCCCTCTCATTTCTTCTCCCCCTCCTCTGCACCAACCCTTCACACACCTCCTTTTTCATGCCTCTTTACCCGCCACTGTGCTATGCCAGAGACAATTTCCATTGCCTTGTGTCCTTCCCCAGTGGCCTTGTTATCTTCTTCCCATCCTCCTCCTCAAGACTGTGTTCAGCCAGCCTTCCACTGAGAATCTGCACTCTGCACCCAGAAAAAGTGGATAACATTTACAAAAGGATATAAATAACTCTTGGGCTAAAGCTTTATTGACTTTCAAAGGGATTTCGGATCTCTGTGGTTTTGTCTCTGGGTTTTTTTGGTCTCCCCTTTTTTTTTCCTCCCTACATCACCATTTTTTAATGGTACTGGTGTAGTCAAAGTGGAGTAACATCCCTAGTATGGGATCAGCTATACACATGCTTCGATTGACACAATGGATTTCCACACAGGACAAGATAGAAGCTGTGCATACAAATCCTATGCATGCCAAGTTATATATCCAATCTGCAGTGGAAGTTGCCATAACACAGAGGATGACCCGTAACAGACCACTATATCGTCACAAACTCTGCATTTGCAGGGAACCACATCACTCAAGTACTACATGCTATCGCTGCATATGAGAGAAACTGGTTTTCTTCCTCACATAACTGTAAAAAATAATACCCAATACTACTTCACGAGGGTGGGAAATGAATATATTACCTATTGTTAACTGAAAAAGCTCATGGAAAACGTATTTTTTCTTGACTATGTATGTGCCAATAATGATTTTCTATTTCCGTATTATTCGATGTCAAAAAGACAAGATTAAATCCCTCAATAAAGCTACTGACAAAAAGGTCAAGTTAATTTCTTTAAAAATGAAAAAAAAGTCTGTATTGGCAAGGTATGCCGAGTCCCTGCTTTCTCTCTCCCTTAAACGTTTCTTTAATCACCGATCCAGCCACTGAAAGAAGGGGTCACCCTCTCGATATTTAGAAATATCTTCTGGTCTTTGGTTATCCTTCCTCTGCTCTTCATCTTCACTTGCCCAAGGAAGCTTTACCACCACAGGTGTCTGAGGCAAACCCCACGCGCTGCATGAGCAAGACACGACGCGAGACCTGCCTCTACATTTTACAGCCTTCAACTCTCGTGGCACTAAGAACACAGCAGCTAGCCCGGGCGGAACGAACAGGAGAAAGGGAAGAATTCTATTTGCAATTTAGAAAATTATAGGATCTTTTTTCTTTTTCACGTGCGGGGCTTTTTAAGATAACGGAAGTTGTTCAAGCGCAATGGAAAGTGACCTCTTTCAGGTGTATAATTTTCTGAAAACCCCTTAAAACAATAGGCTTTTCTCTTCTTCACAAAAGGTAGTTATCTCATAATTGGCATGCAGACAGAGAATTGGTATTTGTCAGCAGTAGAAGTTTTCTCAAATAAATTTGGTACGTCAGGTGCAACCATGAATCTGCCGGATGATTATTATTTCTCTCTCTAGTGCCGACAGAGTGCTGTGCCCAGTGTCTGCGCAGAAACAGCCTTCCACAGAAATAACTCTCATGTAAGGAAGGGCCACAGCTGGGAACCAAAATATCCAACATCCCCTCCTACGGCTGCCTGAGACATTTATTCTCATCTTTAAATATGCAACTCTCTGCTTCAGTCTCTTATTTATTTATAATAAGAAACTGGTAGTATTTAATACACATGTAAGAGTAGAGACGCTTGAAATGTAATGCATTCACTGTGACCTTCAGCTGGAAGGAACTACAGAAAAACAACAAATTAATATTCTTTGCTGTACTCTCGTGCTTTCTGCTCAGGAGCAGTCTGTGCTCGTGTGCTTTATATAGAATTTATGTTTGTTCATACAAAAGAGCCAATAATGGAGAAAATCAAAGCTTCACTTAATAAAACTGACTTTGCTGTCACTACATTTTCCTTCCATTAACCTTTCAACTGCCATGGACGTTCTGCCTATACACATTCATTTGTCCGGCAAAGTGGAAAATTGCTGGCAAGGTAAGATCTAAAAAGAAACCATCAGATGAGACAAAAAGAGAAGATTTATGAAAATCTGCTTCAGAGCTCCATGCACTAGAGCACTATAAATGGAAAACTTTGCAAATTAGAGTGTTATTTATGGCCTTCAACTTCCATGTCAGCAAAAGCCATCATACCTGTAGAGTCAAAATTCTTGGAAACAAAAATTCACAGATCATGCTCAGCATCAGAGATGACCACTCGAAATAGAGTTGTCAATGTGCTGCTTTTCTTTTAATCTGATGCCTGTTATTGGAGTCATGGGTGGTAAAAAATAAAAATCATGGAGACACAAAAAGACGAAGAGACTAGAATGCTCTTCATAAGATTCATAGTTGGGTGTAGCTTTGCCCAATGGCATTTGCTTTATTCCTCAGGTACTTCTCAATCTCTGAAGCCCTCATTCCTGTGGATGAGGAATGATCCTCATTCCTGGGTGCTGGAGTGCTCTGCCCCTTAAGATGTCTCTCCTGCAACGGAACGGCTCCACTCTCAGCTCCACATTAGCCGACAGGAATTCTACTCTCAGCTCAACCAGCCAGGCTCCAAGCACAGATTCATGCACAGCCCTAAAGTTGGGGAGCTGGAATTTTGGTTCAAGCCACAAACAAATGCAGTTGTTTACTAGTACAGCCCAATAAATCAAAGTTATACCTGTATGCCCAACTCTGCCTCTACGAATCAGTGTGATGCAACTGTAAACAACGTCTGCAGCTTCAGTTTTTCCTAGGGGAGATGGCGCGCTCGTCAATGTGCTTGGCTTTTCAAGCTTGTTGCCTTCTCTGCTCAGCAGGCTGCCCTTTAACATGCTCCATCTGGCAGATCAGTGGTGACACCCTTCCCCCCCTAACGTGCTGGTAGGCTTGTGACGGAAGGCTTTGGGATGCCCTTCCTCCCATCGCTTGCCTGGAGCCAGCGGAAGAGCAGCCTGCTACTCCCTATTAATTTTCCAGTGGGGAAAAACGTCTTGGGGCTCCCTTCAGAGAGCATTCTGCTGCTCATAAGCTGGCTTCTGCCTCGCACAAAAATTAACTGTGCCTCCACAGGGTTTTTAAATAATCTTCAACCCAGGTTTTTGTCTAGATGCCTCAGATCTGCTCACCTTCCAATCTACCTTCCTGATCCTTTCCAGGCAGAGGAGACAATCTAGCATGGGTGGGGATGGGGATGGGAATTTAACCCATTTCATCTGCTACACCTGCATCCCTACCACCCCATTCTTCTGCTTGGAAAGGATTTTTTTCTATTCTCTAACTATTCTGCAGATTAAAAACAGGTTTACTTCCTAAATCAGCCATATCCATCTCCCATTTCTCCTTTTTAGTGTATCTCCAGGGTTTTCATGTTAGAGTTCATGGGCTCCATTTACTTGTCTTCCATTAAGCAAGCAAGCAAGCAATGCTGCATCATTCGCCATATTCAGACTCTTTATGATCCTTCTATAATAGTGAAGTATTTTCCTTCCTGTTTTTGTGAGGAGATGTCGAATTCAACAAAGTTTTATTGAACAAAAGTGCAAGGATGAACTGAACCAGAAGCTCACACATTGCAGTCCAAATCCTCACTAGCAAACCAAGCCTCATGGCATTCACAAGAAGTGCTTGAACACAGTGAAGATGGGTATGGAAAGTCATCTAAATAGGTAACAAAAAATCAAAAGAAATCTCGGGGACATGTAATGGAGTGAAGGGCAGCCCCAGCGTGAGTTTCCTATTTTTCACCGGCTGTTGACATCTAGCACTTTCTCAAAATTACAAAGGGGAATAATTGGAAGTTTGCTCCAATTCTTTCTTCAGCCGTAATAAAAACTTTGGAAAATGGTCAAGAGCTGCAACAAGGTAGAAATAAAAGTCACTGTAAGGCCAATCTTCAGCTTAGAGCGTATGAAAGTGCAGACAGCCCCGCAAAATCTCTCTTCACTATGGCGA
The DNA here is from genome assembly GCF_000687285.1 of Phaethon lepturus. Classification (NCBI taxonomy): domain Eukaryota; kingdom Metazoa; phylum Chordata; class Aves; order Phaethontiformes; family Phaethontidae; genus Phaethon; species Phaethon lepturus. Next base: position 29,205 of record NW_010544802.1, read on the forward strand.
AGAAGCCATGGGTAATTTATAAGGGCAGCATGTTTGCCACTAAAAGCGGAGAAGTTTTGAAGAACTAGCTGCTCAATATGTGGATTCAGAAAGCTGTTTCTGGTATGAACTGCCCTAGTGGTAACTAATGAAAAAAAAAAAAACCCTAGCCTTCAGCCTGTCAAAGAGACAGCTGTGACCTTAATTTGCCACAGAGGTCTTTGATGAGTATGAAAGTATTTCCCTCAAATATCTTAGAAGGACAGCATACTGCCTAATGAGCTAGAGGTCTCAAACCCACAGGCACCACGGTAATTACAAAGGGGTATTTAATTATCTAACCCTGAAATCTAAAGACTTAACAAACCTTGAGAATGAAAGGAAACCAGAGAGGAAAGAAGAATTCATCGCCTAAGCCACAAAACACTGGGAAAATCACTATAGAGACAGATTTCAATAGATTCATATCTGGTATTTCTAAAAGCTTACTGTGTTCTAAAATGCCAGATGTTCACACATTATGGTTGTTATTACTGTTAACAGCATTAATTGGGAAAGAGAGGAAGTTAATCCAATTTAATTCAGGAAACTAAGTAGAGAAATATATAAGAAAACAAATATAAGTCTGCAACAAAGACAGATAGCCAATATTTTAGCAATCTGCACATTTCATACACCATTGGCACAGCCATTCCAGAAGTGGCCAAACAAGAGCAATGTCCCTCTCTAGGAACTATTTCGTTCACATTTGTTCACCACAAGGAACAGCAAAATAAATAACATAAAAGAGCTCTTGATGCCCAGGGCCCTGTGTGGCCTCTCCGCGCAGCTCTGGCAATGCCGGAGCTTTGTGCGTACCTCCACATTGCTTCATTTGTGTTATTTATTTCCTTTGCAGAGAAACTTCTGCTTTCGCAATGGCAGGAAACCACTGGTTAGTTGAATTTCAGCACACCATCGAAAATAAAAGGCACCATTACACGTAGACCCCGTCTCCTTGCAAATGTATGCAAATGCATGTGTATAACAAAGCAATTTACATCTGCCCAAAGCCTCAAAGTGAGTGTATTTGCTTTGATCAAAGCTTAAAATGGGATTTATCTGTAGGGCATAAAAACAATGTTTGCCTTAAAGAAAACAGCAGCAGCTTTAGATCGCTGCAAGGAGGCTGTTCTGTTCATTGTGGCATTGCTGTTTGTAATGCTGCTAAGGTTGCGTGAGCATTTCCCTTATAATCCTCTGTATCCAGAAGCTTATAGCCTGCCAGTGAAACGTCTCTCCAACTTACACTTAGCATGTCAGACATTAATCTATCAGTTAGCCTTTTATTTCCTCGCCAGATTATTAAAAAAAAAATCCCATGCATTTCTTTATAAATTATATTTTATTACTAGCATCCGCTGCAACTTTTGCAAGAAGCAAGCTGAATTATCTCAAGATGTTCTAAACCAAGGCCAAACAAGGCCAAGTTTTATCCGGAAAACATTCGTGTAAATGTGTAACGTGCAAAAAAGAAGGTGCCTGTGGTACGTTATTTGGTTCACTGAACAAGTCGCTGCCCTCAAAAAAAAAAACCAAGCAGTGGAGCAAATACAAAATAGTCTGCAGAATTTCTCCTTCAAATACTGTCAATAGAAAGAGATACAGTTAATGGTAAATTCATAATATTAAGAAATCCAGAAATCGGTGATGATTTGGTAACTGGCATGGAGACTCCCAAAGATGTTTTCACATCTGCCACAATAGGGAATCCTTCTGCAATGTCCAAGAAACTGAAAAAATCTGCAACGTCAGTGAATTCATCCTATTGACAAAAGTCCAGCCACACTCCTCGGAAGATGTGTTTCAGCTGACAAATACTTTGGAAAACATGGGCTCTTCTGCTCTACGGAGTTCTGTAAGTCAGCTGGGAGGAGAGCTACGTTTTAACAAGAAGTCATGCAAGTAAGTCTGTTAAAGAACTTTTGTGCAGTTACTGAAAGTAAAGGATGTTTCTAGGTGTAAGCTGAGCACACTCCAAAGCCAAATGGAAAAAAACCCACATTTAATAACTTTATACTGCATGTTATCCAGATGCAAACAGGAACAGAAGACTCTTAGGGTATGAAGTGTCAGTGTTAGCTGTTTCTTTGTGTCTTCAGCACTGGAATTTTATTTCATTCACCATAAGCATCACAACCCAAGGGGTGACGCTCCTCACCAGGATGGCACCCAAGTAAACCTCCTGCCCGCCAGCAGTTATAACCCAAGGGCAGAATTTTGTCCCATAAATATGAATCCGTTCATTAGCATTTCTAGCATCATCTGCATTTTGCATGTTTAGGATGTTATTATAAAAAGGGAGTTTCAGCTAGTGCTTAGTTAACTCCATGCAACTGTTTCCCATGCATAAAGGGAGAAGACTGCTCATGGGCAGGATACAGTAATTGCATATTCATAAGTAGCTCAACACACAATTAATTGCTGAGTGGTGAAAAAGCAGTAATGAACAGAAAAGATTTCTACTTTAACACTGAACGAAGTACATATTAAGCACGCGCTTTTGTGCATGTTACATCACCGACAAGCATACTTGGCCTCATGCCTGCCACAAACTCACCATTGCAACAGAAATCCATAGTTGCTTAATAAAAAAGAGAAATAGTACATCCTTCTTCATTTACTACTACTGCAATCACATCAGATCTTGAACTAACTCATAATAAGCAGAGATAAGTGCTGGATTTTCTTTTTTTGATGTTTTCTTGAAGCACTGGCAAAGTGCACAGTAATAGGCTGCAACATTATCATATTGCTTCCCACTTAGGCGTTCAAGTAACTCGGCTATAACCTAGTGAAGACAAGTCTTCCGATGGCTTTGATACTTCCATTTTCACTTTCTCAGTTTTGATGCTTCTCTTCATTAAATTAACTGCACTCTGTAATTGTTGTTAAGTGACTACCAGCAACAGAGCCAAGGAAAATTACTCCGTTTTTGTATTGACCCTATAAATCCATTTAATTGGCATGCGACTGTCAGGCCAGATGAGTTTCTGTTGGATCAAAAACTACATCCAAATTGTGAAACCACGGTACTTTTCTTTCCAATCATATTTGGCCCACGTACCAGCTTGCTCAGGTTTTCACGGCTAGACTTCCTGCAAAGTTTAACAATCTACCTGAATACACTGGGCAGCATCAGTAGCTTGATCTTAGTTTCCGAATGTCCAAATCTTTTGTTATACTTAGGATCTACTTTTAACCATATAGCTAGAAAACATATTTGTATTGAATTTATATTGCTCCTAAATTAATGCATACAAGGAAAGATGTTAGCATCAAGATTTAGTACTTTTTAACCTTGAAGGTATGCCATATAATAGGTATTGATTTTATCTTTTTTATTACACAGAAAAAATAATAAAATATGTCTGCTGCTGAACTGTTATATGACAGAATAAATGGTTAGCAGTGTATGTTATAAAATAGCCCAGTGACACCACGTATGTTTGCTTTAAAAGCTTATTATAAAAATCAATGATGATATACATCTTGGTTAGGCTCATTCTTTCTAATTAAAGAGACAGTGTCAAAAAGGTTTTCAGTAGTTCAGGCTGTAATTCTTATTTCTCTTCATCATCCGTAATATTTTCTCTTACTGAGAAGGCCTCGCAAATAATATTACTCTATAAAATTTTTTTCATTTCCACTCAGAAATAATTCTGTATATGGCATTGAGGTTAATGTTGTTCTTTTATGTATGATCATGATAATGTGAAATGCTCCAGATTAAATCCTCTGGTCTTCCTAAGCAGACTCTAAGGGTGAAATTCTGATCACCTTTAAGTCAAAGAAAAATTTCCATTCACCCCAACAGAGACAGATTTTACACCCTGAAGGTACAAAAGCTGCTTCTCTCTCCTCCAGGAAAGCAAGGAGAAACCAAGGCGAATAACTCAGTGGAAAGCAACATAAAAGAAGGCTGGCAGGATCTCCTCTCCAAAGGGATCCTTCCCAGAAAAAGAGAAAAGACAAATACCTTGGGAGAAATGCAGTGCTCTTTCCATCTCTTCAGAAAGTGCATGGAGGCAGAGTCATAGCACAGACTGAATTTTTTACCTGAAGTGATTAAGGTGAGCTTCATGGTTTTAGAAGCTTGCACTGGCACCCAAACACGGTTCATCTCAAATGCAAAATACCCCTGTGGTGCAGCCGTATCGGTTGCTACTTTCCTCAGCGTACCACAGCAGTTCTAGGATCCAGCTTTTAGAGACAAGGTTCATTTATATCCCTGTTGGTAGTTAACAGGTATATAACTTTTATAAAAAGCCCTTCCTGTACCTTAAATACCCTTGAAACATTTTTGTTAGTAGTTGCCCCTTTTAAGCTGGTTGGTCTTCAATCAAAATGAAATATATCAAAACTATTTTGTTATTCACCCAGAAAATTCACCTTCAGACACAACCATATTTCTTTCCTGAATTCCACCTAATTTGTTAACCTGTTTCTATTATCGAACTACCTGGAGATGAATGCTGTATTCCAAGGCAGAAAAAGGGTCTTTGCACAGAGGGAATATTACCTCTCTGGCTCCCAGACAGACCTTCATTGGCATTTCCTGAATCTATTTTAAACTGCAAGCTTGGACATTCATAATGCCCCACTCATTAAAGATCTCTGCATAAAACTGATTATTGGATGTGCATCCTCAGGAAACGTGCAGATGGTACTAAATTAAAGGGTCAAGAAAAAGAGCAGAGCTTCAATCCAGAGAGGCTTTGATAAACTTGAAGATGGAGTCAACAGAAACCTCATGACCCTCAACGAAGAGAAATGCAAAGTTTAACAGTTGCCACGGACTAATCCCATGCATGAGCACCGGCTGGGAATCAACTGGGTGAACATTAGCTTTGCTGAAGATGACCTGGAGGTTCTGGTGGGCAGCAAATTGAATAGAAACCAACAGTGGACCCCAACACAAATAAGTGGAACCACAACATGGGCTACAGTAGGAGTTTGGGGAGTTACTACTCCCCTCCGCTTGGCACTGGTGAGGCCACACCTGTGTCGTGGTTTAGCCCCAGCCGGCAACTAAGCCCCACGCAGCCGCTTGCTCACTCCCCCACTGTGGGACAGGGGAGGGAATCAGAAAAGTGAGGAAATTCATGGCTTGAGATAAAGACGGTTTAATAAGTAAAGCAAAAGCCACACACACAAGCAAAGCAAAACAAGGAATCCATTCCCCACTCCCCATGGGCGGGCAGGGGTTCAGCCACCTCCAGGGAAGCCGGGCTCCATCACGCGCAATGGTTTCTTGGGAAGTCGGACACCATAACTCTGAATGTCCCTCCACCCCTTCCTTCTTCCTCGTCCCAGCTTTATATACTGAGCATGAGGTCATATGGTATGGAATGTCTCTTTGGCCAGCCTGGGTCAGGTGTCCCAGTTGGGTCCCCTCCCAGCTCTCCGTGCACCCCCAGCCTGTTTGCTGGCAGCCCAGCACGAGAAACTGGACTGTCCTTGACTACTTAGCAACAACTCAAAACATCAGCACGTTATCAACATTTTCTCATCCCAAATCCAAAACATAGACTCACACTAGCTTCTATGGTGAAAATTAACTTTATCCTGGCTGAAACCAGGACAACTCAGAATATCATGTTCACTTTTGGACCTCCCCATTCAGGAATGATGTTTGGAAGCTGTCAAAGGTCCATGAAATTGCTCTCAAGATGGGTCAGTTGAGCTACAAAACAGATCTGCACAGAGAGCCCACGGTAGCCGAAATTGTTTGTTTGGAAAATAAGAGTGGACCTAATGGCAGCTACAACTACTGTAAAATCTAACACAAAGGTAACAGCCAAATTCTCACTGGTATTGGCAGACAATACAACACAGGGGCAACAGCTACAAACCCAGGCAGGAAGGTTCAAACTGGTCATCTGAGAAGGCAGCATGGGCACATATGGCAAGAGAGGCTGTCACATCTCTGTTCTCAGAGGATTTCAGTATACCTGTCTTGACCAAGTCATGGCTGACCTGGCTAGTATTTGTGATAATCCCACTTCAAGCAGAAGGTCAGACTCAGAACCTCCAGACTTCCCCCCAGCCGGCACTTCGGTGATTTGAGTATCACTTTTGTACAGTGTCCTCTGTAACTCCTCCGTTTTCATACCATTTTCCACACATCGCTTCTGCTGAGTTCTCAGGTGGTGCAATGCAAGCTATTCTAGAGAAACAAAAGTAAAGCCACGGCAAAGTCTCCTGCCCACACTTCTAACCTGTCCCCATTTGCTTGTATAATTTTCTTTCTTCCTCATTGAGAAAGGAATCTTTAAATTTTCTTCTTTTTAACTCTCTTCCTTTTCCTTTTCAGTTCATTGCTATGCAAGCCACAAAATGCAAAGAAATCCCTACAACAGACCAGGACCCTCTCCTACAAATAAATTCATTTCTGTGTTAAGACACAGTGTTCCTCCTTTCAAGAAAGAGCCACCAACAAAGCCAGTATCAGACCCCTTGCCGTCTTTTTAGTGTCTTTAGTTTCCTCTAGGGCTCTGTAAAGGAAAGCAGATCCTGATCAATGGAACTAGAGAGAAAAGCCAAATGCAGTTCTCTATCGTCTCAGACTGCCTTAGCCCTCCTGGGACCTCAGTATCAGGCAAGAAAGGCAGGAGCTTAAGAAGCCTTCCTTTTTCATCTAGTTTGCACTTTTCTGTCTCCCCATATCCTTTAGACATCAGTCTGACAATACAGATTAGTAGAGGGACCTATACCGACCTCTCAGATATATTTGGATCTCCAAATGGGATCTCTCTGGAGAGATCCAAATGGGAAAAAAGAAAGTGCTATCCCAATTGTCTTAAGATAACTTTTATGAAAACTTAGAACCACAGACCATGCTTCATTTTGTGTTACTACCATTTCTTACTACTCTCAGGTTACAATATGGGTTGCACTCAGGAAGATCTTACAATAGTGTCTTGCTCAATCATATTATACACACGTATTAATACTCTTATAAGAGTATAATGATTAAGTTTATAAAGGCAGTAGGTTATCAGACATAATTTTAAAATATCAGGTCTAACATACAGCACTAGTTTACCTTTTTTTGAATAAAAGTGTACCTGGTGAGATACACAGAGCATCTTGCCAAAAGCATAAAGTTATTTGCTTTAGAATCAGAAATACAGGAAATTTGTCTTCTTACGCTTGACTGAGCCTCAACTACTTGATTTAACCTTAGCTAGCACCACAGGGTCAACTCATAACCCATTTCCCCTTACTCCATCTCCTAAATCTGAATGTTCTTGAGGCAAAATTCACAAGTGCCGAGGATTTGGAGCATCTCAGGAATGGGAAGTGCTGTCATTAGGACTACAAGCTGTGTTTCAGTACATACTTTGTATGTTTTGAGAGCTTACTTCCCCCTCTTGCTCTTAAATCTTTGTTGAGAAGAGACTGTGACGAGGAATGATGAAGTGTGTGAACTAAGGGGACTGCAGTGTCCTTAAAAGAAGAAAGAGAAAAAAATGGCATGGCATTCTTTGCAATGGTTATCATCAACAGCCCTCCTTTGTACTTGAGCACTTGCTAAAGCATAAAGTAACTGCAATACATCCCATCTCTATCGATTCAGAAAAGAAAGGTAATTGATTCACCCTCAGGATTTCCTTTAAAAGACACTGGGTAAGAATTATCTCTCATATCATATCACAAAACACACTAAACAAAGCTACTTGAGATATGTATGCTGTCATCCATCACTGGAATCCCTGAGCTCTTTTCAAGTATAATTAAGAGCAGACAATTGTATTTTTGGGATCATTGCAGGGTCTCCCTCTTTCACGGTAAAACCCTCCACCTGTAGTATTTGGGAAAGGGTTGGCTTGGAGTGAAGGAGGGTTTGTTATTTTGCTGATTGACTTGAGTTCAAGGCTTAAAAAGATACAGCAAAATGATCCAAGTAAACACTGAAGACTAAAAAACATCAGGTAAGGCCCTTTTCCCCATTCCCCCATCATAGTTTCTATTTCAGTGCTTAATTTCAGTACATGAAAACTTCAAAAAGAGATTATGCCAAAGTGCTGAGGCATATGCTATATGCATTGGGCCCTAGGTTACACAAAGACTCTTACTCAGCAAATGCAGATCCATGATCATTCATACAAAGGACTTGATTTTATACCTCCTGAACTCTCCTTTTTCTGTGGATATGCATATTTTTAATGCATCTTGGCATATAACCTACAAATGTTGGCCTTATTTCTGAAATGCTGTCAATCCTCCTGCTATACGTTACAAACCATCAGTCGCATCATAGGGATGCCTTGCTTCTAGCCACTGGCACTTGTAGCTACTTATAAAACCTATTAGACACTTGGACACAAAACTCTCTGATAACATTTGAAAATTTGACCTAATGGAGTAGAACTTTATCAAATACGGACAAGGAATAAGGAGAAAACTGCGGTTCTAGTCCATAGCCTCCAAAAATTCTTTGTTAGAGATTTTACTGAATGGTTGTAAGCAGCAACAAACCACGAGAACCAAAGCCAGTAGCTCCAGACTTAAATGTCTTCCCCCAGTAAAAATAGAAATCTCAAAGTTATTCTGTGCAGGACAGCAACTGATAGCCAAGAAACTGCCTTCCATAATTAACATGCTGTTTTTCTAGATGAGCCTCTTCACTAAAGTATTTTTACTTTGAATTTCTGAGAAGTTAAAAAAAGAAGGGCTGAGCTCTCAGACTAGCAGATTGCCTGAACGTACTTAGAATCGTTAACTGATCTCACATTGTCACCTGCTGCCACCTTCCCACAAGGGAGCAGATGTCCTGAAACAAACCGTCCTACTAAAGGGGGAACAGGAAAGTCAGGTGAAGCACAAGGCGCCGCTCAGAGCTACCATTTCTCAGGGGACTAAAGCCTGGCCACGCAGCACTTTTGGAAGACATGGTGGTACTCCATCCAACGAGAGAGGAGCTGTAAAGGTGTGTATGCCACAGTCCATTAGACCTTGTGGACGTGAGAATAAAGGGAAATACTATCCCAGACTTGCCTCCAGATGTAGCTAGAACTGAGTGATGGGTGAGGAATATCTAATGTACATCAGCTGCTTTTCTTTCTGCAAATTGTCTGTGAACAATTCATGGGTGTCTTGACTTTATCACAGCAGACATTGAATATTACCTGAGATTAGCCATTAAATACCTTCTGTGAATACTTCCTAGTCTGTGACATGTTTCCAAGTATTTGATTGTGTAAGATACCCAAGCGGATTTGGTAAGACATAAGTCACACAGTGTATCTGTTCCTTGACTGGAAAAGGCAATCTTAGAGTAAGATTTCTAGGGTGAAGTCACAATTACCCATCTGAAATGTTCCTTCTGGAAACATTTTTCAATCTATCTCAGTGCTAACTGCAGCTAGAACACCTACTGACTACTACATTTATAGATAATAAATGTAAAAAGAAAATAAACAACTAAAGCTGATTCACTGTCATACCTAAAAGAACCTTTGTGCAAGCCTACGCGGTCCTGGGAACCAAACCAAACCCAGGCAGAGTAGCCACGTTTGGAAAGCACACCTATGACTGATTTCAGCTGTTAAGCACAAACACAGAGACTTTAACCTCTTTCAGGCACCAATGCAGAAATGACGCGTAGCTAAACAGCTTACCTAGCTCCATGTTTGGGTGTGCATGAGAAACTAGTGAAAAATTGTGATTATCCTAAATACGGTATTCTCAAAACACACACACAGCAAATTCCTCCTTTCTCTTTGGACCCTGCAAGAAAGTAGGAGAAAAATCCAGGTATTTTTTGTAAAGCACTGGAACTCCTGCAAACCCTCATTAAAGGCCACAGAGAAACCATACATTTTAATGTCTTCCATATGCTGATGCATTCCTCCTTGTCACCTGCAAATAATAAACCTACTGTGTACATTATCTGCATGAAGGCTATCTATGGCACACTCCAGGCATGCATCTTAGTAGGTGGGGATAAAATACCCAGGGTAAAATAAGACTTTTAAACCCACATAGAAATGCTTGCTGGAAATTGCCAGCAATTTATATAATTCATTCTCCTGCCTTATAGATGATGCATATCATTAATGAGCAAATATATTTGCCTGTAGACCAATACCTGAAACTCCTCTTGATAGCTACAATAGGCATGGGAATAGGCCCTAAATTTGCTAGTACAAATATAAATCTGTCTATGGTTGAGCTTAATCATACATTAGCCATTGCACAGTCTAAAGCTTGGCTCTCAACATTTTCAGGCTAATCAAGAAGACAGTTGAGTCAAAGCATTAATAGCTCTCTCACCGCAGAGAACACCGTAAGGCACCATAATTCACCCGACGCGGCACAGTTGAGAGCAGTACGGGAGATACTGATGACTGCCCATGCATACTGTTGTGTACCACCACAGAAAACAACAGACTGTTTGGATGAGCAAAAATTTCATCAAAATGAAAAAAAAAAAGGTCCACCTGTGTACGAGTGATAAAGGATGGACGGACACTACTATGAAAAAGGGTGTTAGGAACGATGAAAGTTCCTGTGTGCACAGGATCTTACTTCTGTGCTCCAGCTACCTGTGGGGACAACACGGCTCTAAGGGCAAATTCGCACCTCTGAACAAGGGCTAGCAAACACGATAAACACACCCTCCCTGGCAAACCATTACATCTGCAAGAACAACCTGTACATCTAATTATGAAAAAGACTAACAAAAAAAATATAAAATCTTTTTTTTGTGAAAACAAAACACTATTCTAGAATTGTTACGCCATACATGTATTTTTGCCCAGCTATTTTTTAATCTTCCCTCGCTGAAACTCAAACTCCAATAAACAAACTATTGTTTTTCCTAAGCTCCTCAAAGGGCTTCATGGGCCCTCACTGTGAATTACAACAGGCTGTGTAAGGCGTAAGGCTGTGCAAGTGCCCATCCCAGGTCCTTCCAAATGTCAGAGATCCCCATGTTTCTAGCTGCATCGCGAAGAAGTGCACAGTCCACAACAATTTTTAAGAGAATGCGTTTTCAATGCCATAAATAATGCATAGGAAACATACACTTTGCTTGCTACCTTGTGGGAGAGCTGTGTTTGATACACATGCACATTAAGGCCGCAGGGTCTAAGCTTGTCACCTAGGCAGCAGTCTGGGATGGCTAATCAGTTCAGTGTACAGAGCTGAAATTTCCAACTACTTTTAACATTAATGAGAATTATATAGCAAAGGTCTGACTCTAAACGAGCCTCCCAAAGACGGCTAGTCTTCATCAAACTAGAAGCAGACACATGCCAGTGCTGTGCAAACACAGCCAGGAGGAAGCAAGACACGAAAAATAATTTTGTAGAAAAATGGCTAATCGTTCCGAGGCCTGAGCGAAACACAATAATCCCTTACTCTGAATTATTTTACCTCCCAATGGAGCTGATGAAGGAAAGCAGAATTTGAATGCTCTGGACGATTTTCTACTGCCAAATGGAATGTAAAATCAGTGACTTCGGGGTAATTTTGTCAGGTTTGAGACGCCATGGCCGGGAGCTCTCCAACTGTTCAACAAAACAGACATTAGTTCTCAGAGCTTTTTACCTAATTTTTTTCCCCTCTTTGCAATATTGCATTCTGTGTTGGGACATCTGGTCCCACTGTGGGAAGGTGATAGAGTCTCCTCACATGATGCAAGGCAGTTTGGGAAACCTGCCAGCAAGAAGGTCTGCTCTCCATCGCTGCTTTGTCAGGGAGTCGCAGGACGCAGAGTGCCACGCGTCTTCCCGTCCCGAATTGCGTTAGGTATGAAAAATGGCTGCGTGTCACCTATTGCTCTGCGCAATTAATCACCAGCTGAAAAAGACAGGGCACTAGTTACTCTGCAAATGACACAAATACATGACTGTTTAACTCCTCTGGACAAATAGGTCCCTTGGTCGAGAATGGCCTTCGCATTTGTAGCCAGGTATAAATAAACACACAAAATACACAGATATCTGTCACCCAGAAAGTCACATGGAGCTTAAACGCACTGCCCGACAAGGATTCATCTTTAGGAGACAACCCCTCTACCAAGTGGCTTCAGTTCTAATCCCCTTTTAGAGGGCTTGGATCCCCAGAAAAGGCAGTGTGCCTCACCGCTTGCTTCTTGTTTAAACAAACAAGGGAGACCAAAGTCAGGTCCAAAATTTCTCCTCAGCCCAATCCCCCTGATTCTAGAGCATGACAGCTTAAATTGTTTATCATGAACTGTTAAAATGGCATTTCAAAACTAATCATGATTGTTTTGAGCTAGTCCAGAATATAAAAACACTCACCATGGATGGGAAATTTCCTACTCAGGTCCTGCTTTGGACGTACCCAGCCAGCACTCCAAGTCACGTCTTCATCTGATCATACCCAAAGTAAGTTCATTATTTGGTTCCAGAGCTTTGGGTTGCATCCAGCTCTTAAATTACTACCAGTTTGATAACAAAAACAAATCCTGTCTGTTTGGCTACTAATTAGTCAACAACGATGAAAGGAAAAGAAAATAAAGCAAAACTTCCTCTCTCTGACAAGCTGTCATAAGGATACGAAGAGCACTAAAATAACAAGTTAGCTCCTCTAGAGCACACAAGACCACACAGCAGCTCGTTTCAAAGCATAATTCATACCGTCTCGCAACGCAGCAACCTACGAGTAGATAAGCGTCACTCTGCCAAGGCAACAAGAGGTATGGGAGAGTCCAAAAATCTTCCTAGTCACAGCAGATCAGGTACTGGAGAGGTGGTGAGAGAAGATTAAAAAAACCCACTTTGCAGCAACAGTGCTGTCCAACATCGTAGCCGTTACCAGCAAGACAACGTGATTAACAAACTGGTTTTAGAGGTTTAAGAAAATGCTGTGACTTAAAGCAGCCATTTTGTGAACAGTAACAGTAAAAGGAATTACATATCCCACTAAGTCCACTGTGGGTAAGTTGAGTTCATAAATTTCCTAAACCTCTTCAACATACATTCCTGAGACATCACCACTCCATGCACAAAGGAGCACAGTGTGTATCATGCTCGTTAAAACCAGTTCCCTGAAACAGAGGCTGGAGGAAGCCATCCTTTTTTGTCTACAGAGCTCAGCAACTGAGCAGGAAAAGAAGGAGCGCTGTTGGCATCTTTTCTCCTCTCCACTCTGACCTACCACGTCCCACCAGAGCCTGCTGCTGCTCGGTGTCCAGCCAGCAGGATGTAGCATGCCACTTCATGTGGCACAGAGGAGGACCGAGGCCTCCATGCTGCCAAGAAAATGCAAAAAAATCAATGTGCCACACGGCAGCAACCATGAGACAGGGCAGAGGAAGCCAGAAGAGTTCAGCGTGTCCCACGAAGCACAGATGACAGGATTTTGCTCATGCCAGTGGACCTCGTGTCCTGCCCTGAGCTCCCTAGGAAGGGCCCAAAATGCAAAAGCTTCCCAGCTGCACTGGCTGCATCCCTCCTGGCTCTCATCTGTGGAGCAACCAGTCCCCTGCACGAGAGTCTGAAAAGACACACAAATACACACAAAAAAAACCCCCAATTCCAGAAAAGTGAATTCCAGGCACATTGCAAGGAGGCGTTCAGGGACTCGGCAGCAGAACAAGTCTGATTCAAGGTCTTGTGATAAAAGTGAAATGAGGTCACATCTCATTGCTGTACACGCAGTTTATGAGCTGACATATTATTTTGCATGGTACACTCACTCCATCCCAGATGAACATAGAGCAAATAAGCCCTTGAAGGGTTCCTGTGAACTGCACAAATACTGGAGTCAGAGATGAGCAAGACACCAGCCTTCAGAAATGCAGATTGGGAATCACGCACGTCTACACAGACTAAAACCCACAGCATTTAATCGAAGCCACCGTGTACATATCTGCCGTGTAGGTACACATGGGCTACCGTACTACATTTTTTCTACAAAATTGTTTCGTTGGAAAAAAAATTGGGAACCAAACTCTTCCAGATTTTCCAGCTCCCTTGGCAAACTCCCAGACTGCTTATCAGGAGGGGAAGAAGGGCTGGAGGGAAGCCCCTGAAGCTCTTAGCGCAGATGTATTTTTACATTTATTTTTAAAATACAAATGTACTGTATTTTACATAGTAGGAGGCGGAAACTGCAGCCTCATCTGTTACCGTCCTGTAAAATATATTTAGCTTATAAAAGCTCAGTTCCTCTTTTACCTTCTATAAACAGCAGACAAAGGCCTTTGCTAATCCAGGTGTTAAAACACTCCATAGCTGCAACCAGCCAGCCTTGAGGCAACAGGAAGGATGCAGGTGAAATAACCTGTATCGCGGGTAATGAACTTCCACTGCGGTTAGGACTGAAAACAAACACCTTCTAGGAAGTCATCTCTTGACAGACATTCAGAAGTTTTTGCTGAGACTCAATTTGAGAAATATGCAAAGAATTTCCAATAGGAATCACCAAGCACTGTTTCTTACCGGACTACCTTATGTCAATGTTATTTTAATTTATACGACATACTTTGTAGTAAGCTCTATTCTGAAACCAAACCTGATGTAACATGTAAGTGCTGCCTTTGGGAGAACAGAGGTAATGATTTCCTACCAAAACATCATTTTTATATGACATTTCATAAGCAGACAAATGCATAGCTAGAAAACTAGGACCACTGAATTTCCATCATTTTGGATAACTTACGTAGAGACTATTTTGAAGTTAATATAGTATTGACTTTCCAGCACTGATGATTGAGCTGTTACGATACAGTAAACAATCCCCTGTTAATATTTCACCTTTCTTCTGCACCTTTAATTTTTAAAGGTACCCAAAGTTAAAGGATACATGGTTGCAGAAACAGGGACTGGGATTCATAAGGCTTGTGTTATGTTCCTGATTGCGACCTTAAATCTTTGGGCCAAGCATTGCAACAGAAACTTTTTCCTGTTCATATCAAAAATAAAGCATGTACATCATTACACCTTACAGTAGCTTCATTTCATAACACATGTATTCCCCATTTGAATTGTAATGAAGGTATACCTTGAGCTAGATATATTTTATCTTTAAAAATCACTAGTTACTTCTTAAAAAAAATGTAGCCTTCAAAATCTGATTCAAGTCATTCGCTATCTCAGGTTTGTGAGCCCATCTGCATTACTTATCTGTGCAGATTCTTACATGTTAGGTGAATAATGAGCATTTCACATTCCAATACTATCCTGAAGAGGTTTTTACTTCTGAGAAAGTGTTTCTGGAAAATTAATAATTCAGTGATGTTTTTATGGTGATTCTTTCACCTTTATTTATTGCCCTGACTGGAAGAGACAAAATTTCCCTTTGGAGAAAGAAGACTAAGAACACATCATTTAGAACAGCTGCCTCAAAAAAAAGTTATTTTCAAGTTCCACTGTAAATTTTCTGCTTTAAATTACCTTTAACTCTGCTGGTAACCTGTCTGCACTATTTAGGTTTCATATTTTAAAAAGTAATGATAATGGTAGAAAATGTCAGCATCTCAGGTAAAAAAGGTTTTAAGTATCCCATAAGTGTAATAAAGACCTATTACTTTGTATTTCATATTTACTTTTATTTATGTGCTTTCATAACTTCAAAGAGGCAAGGAGTTGCTGCACAGCAGCTCTGGGAAGGTTCAGTATAGTGGCAGCAAAGGTATAAACCAACATTAACTGGTAACCCATATCATCTCCAAACCTGCTCTAGCACAAGACACTTGAGCACACGCCTCTCTCTGACAGCCCATGAAATATTTTGCTGCATCAGCACCATAAGCCCTTTTTCATCCCAAAACAAATCATGAGAAATGAAAAATAATTTCTCATGGAGATGAACAAACACAGCCTTTCACAAAGTGACAGTGTTCAGTCCTCTGAAAATGGATAGGTTTTCCAATACTGTTTTCCAAAAATACAGTTTTGAACTGAAAAGGGAAAAAAAAGATAAAAATACTTCTAATTTTTTTTAAATTCTACATTTCTACAGTTTTATTCACACATTTTGACAACTCAAAGAACGAACAGAGTCCCTCTTCTCAGTCTGAAACTGGATAAATCATTAAACTAAAGTTGCTAAGTGCTCTGACCAAGGGACAACTTCAAATTGAGAAAACACTGGCTGTCAAAGAAATCTTCCCCATGAAATATCCTTCTCATATCCGATGAATGTAGACACCAACTTCAGGAAATTGAGTAAGGCTTTGTTTCTTGAAAACATCCCATCATTAGAAAGATGGACCACCCGCACCTCCGTATGCCTCCACTGCTCTGCTGAAAACCAGCACTGTCAGAAAATTAAATTGGTTTAATAAAGTGAACTTTTACCCCAAAAGAAGTGCAAGAGTTTCTGTGAAGCCTTTCCAGGAGATCACTGGAATTCCAGGTTATATCCTGAAGTTTCCTCAAATAACTTGTGGCAAGAGCCAGTAAGAAGTATGAAAGAAAGAATCATAGAACATAGAATAGTTTGTGTTGGAAGGGACCTCTAAAGGCCATCTAGTCCAACCCCCCTGCCATGAGCAGGGACATCTGCAACTTCATCAGGTTGCTCAGAGCCCCGTCCAACCTGACCTGGGATGTTTCCAGGGATGGGGCATCTACCACCTCTCTGGACAACCTGTGCCACTGCTTCACCACCCTTGTTGTGGAAAATTTCTCCCTTATGTCTAGTCAAAATCTGCCCTCTTTTAGTTTAAAACCATTACCCCTTGTCCTATCGCAACAGGCCCTGCAAAAAAGTCCGTCACTATCTTTCCTATAGGCCCCCTTGAAGTACCAGACGGCTGCAATAAGGTCTCCCCAGAGCCTTCTCCAGGCTGAGCCCCCCCAGCTCTCCCAGCCTGTCCTCCCAGCAGAGCTGTTCCAGCCCTCTGAGCATTTCTGTGGCCTCCTCTGGCCCCGCTCCGACAGGTCCCTGTCTCTCCTGTGCCGAGGGCTCCAGAGCTGGACGTGGCACTGCAGGGGGGTCTCCCCAGAGCGGGGCAGAGGGGCAGAATCCCCTCCCTCGCCCTGCTGGCCACGCGGCTTTGGGGGCAGCCCAGGGGCCTTCTGGGCTGCGAGCACACATTGCCGGCTCCTGTCCAACTTTTCATCCCCCAGGACCCCCAAGCCCTTCTTGGCAGAGCTGCTCTGATCCCTTCACCCCCAGCCTGTGCTGATAGCGGGGGTTGTCCCGCCCCAGGTGCAGGACCCTGCACTTGGCCTTGCTGAACCTCATGAGGTTCACATTCCTCGACCTTGTCCAGGTCCCTGTGGACACTCAGCTTGGTGTCATCTGCAAACTTGCTGAGGGTGCACTCGATCCCACTGATGTGCAGTACATCATCACAGTACTACAGAAACTCTGCATGACACAAAGGTGGAAACATTGGGCTTATTGATTTCTGCCATTTTTATATCAATGCTTGTCACCAGCACCCTACTTAAAACAGCCCATTCTGGCAATACTGCTGCTACCATAGCTCCGTTCAACTTACCTCTTAGTGTCAAGAGAGAAAACAAGTTGATAGTGACTACAGATATTTCCTTTTGAAGTGTATAATAAAATATGAAAGTATGATAGGTGTAGGAAAGGTGCAAGGGGGATAGTAAACAAGACCAGCAACAAAAGAACAGGTTCCTAACGTTTAACGCAGCGCCCTACTAAGACACTGTGACCTAAAAGGGTCCATCGCAAAGGGTTAGAAAGTATGTCACTTCATTGGTCCACTTCTGTTTTTAGGCCCTCTTCTGAGACTGCTGATAAGCACAGCAATTAATGACACCTTTTTTAGAGGATCTGAGAAGAGGAACACCTTCGCAGGAGGAACTGGAGTAAGGCCAACATGCCTGCTGCCAACGGCCTCCGAGCAGGCTGCAGGCTGCTGTCGCCAAGAGTCTGAATTTGAACTGGACACACAGGACCTAAATGTTCCTCTCCCTTGTGAACACCTTCACCTAGTGTTCCTAGGTTCCACGCTTCTACCTTTTCTTCTTTCCAAAGATCTTTTCCAGTCTGTCATGTGTTGATACACAATCCAGGTAAGAAGTGTGGTTATTTCCGCCTACACCATTCTCTATCAGCTTCTGTAGACAGCTTGAAGAGGCAAACAGACATCTTAATCTTCATAAATATTTTAAGTGCCCATCTAAGCTTTCACTGCGATTTATAGTTAACTCATTTGGTATTTTAAAAAAAATGTATGTCCCATAAACATTCGGTATTCTTTAAAATCTGGTCCTGGGTAACTACAGCAGCTGGTAATTCTCAGATACATAGCACTTCACTGCCCAGCACCAGAGTCTCCTCCCTGTAGCATTTTGCCTTTTGGGATCAACCAAACACACCAGCAGAAGCACAGCACGGTGGCTTTCATTCAGCTCTTTGTGGCTATTTTGAGTCTGCGGCAAGGTCACAATACAAAATAGCATATTCTGGTACGCAATATTCAAACCAGGCAGCATAACCTTACCCTACAGACTGCTGAGTTTACTGCTGTCATTCTTTTTAATAAGTTTTATCTCACATAAAGGTGCATTTTAGAGAAGAGTCTCCTCATAAGTAAAATAAATAAATAATTCTTCTCTTCAAGAGAGATCCAGGACTGTAAACACTAGACTGTCATGACCGATTTCCACCGTCAGTTATCAGGCCAGGTAGCTTATAATGTACGTGTTTTCATGACACCTGATGAAAGCTGGTGTCATCACAGTTTTATGGACTACTTAAATGTGGCAATTTCCATTAAGTGTTTTTAAAAAAGCAATTAACAGTTTTAACAAGAGTTCACTAGTTCAAATCATTTCAGCATTGACTGGTAGATTGTCCTCCTGGGTACCATGCCTGACATTTGCAATCTCTTAGCCTCTCACAAGTAGCATTTTGGCAAAGTAGGAGGGGAATTATGAACATTACTGCAAATATACCTCTTTTTAGAGGAAACAACAGACTAACAGCGAACCCAGGCACCGTCAACAAGCAATTAACAAAACTTGCAAACAATGCTACTAGGCGCAGCGAACCCGATCTCCCACCTAGCATGAAAGTCAATCCGTCTGCAACAACCCACCAAGCCAAGACAGGGAGGCAGCTATGTGTGAAGGAGAGCTTGAGAAAGACAGATCGCACTTAATTGTTTAGTGTGATTGACAGATTTGCACGGAGGAACAAAAATCGGTGAAAATTAGAGTCTGCAGTATTGGTGGAAGTGAAAGAAGATCAGGTTTTAGCAGGGTCCTAAACTGAGTGGGGAGCAAAGGGGCAGCAATGCAGGTGTCAGTCTGATCATTTGGATGACATGCCAGAAATCATTAAGCAAACAAAACCTTCTTAATCATTAATTTTTTTTAACTATCCTTTTGCTAATAGTATCTATTGTGGTGTGCGGTGCAAGAAGTTAGGGGGTTGCGATATGGACCAAGTCACCGTTTATCACTGTTAGATGTAAATCCCCCACCCCTTTACGGGATGAACCACTCAATCTCCACGGGCACGTAGATATAGCATGTCTTTACTAAGTACAGAAAATTTGACAATGTGAAAACAATCAAAGTAATACATCAGTGTACATTGTCCAAACCATAGCATGCCTTCTACTGGGAAATCAAAATGCTGCACCTAAAAGAGATGAAAGGGGAAGAGGACCAGAACAATACCTTTGTTGCAGGACTACAGCTACGCAGGGAGTTAGAGGTTGTGCCTCATTAGTTTGCTCCCTGGCACCGCTGGCTTCTCCGAAAAAGCGTGACATCCCCCCGACTGCCTCCCCAAGCTGGCTGCTCGTCACAGCTACTGGGCACTGCACGTCACCCTCCAAAAGACAGTCAAAGCCCAAGGCCAGGCCAGAGACACAGGGCATTTCCCAAAGAACAATAAACTCCTTCACCCAAGACGGCACACTCCCTGAAGACTTCACTCTTCTTTTTAAAAAGACCCCTTTGTAATGGTTCTAACACATTTCGGTGCCATTTATTCACTGATTTTTCAGTATGTCAGGAGAGACCGCTATGAAGGATACGGCATGGAAACGATCTGCTTGTCAGCACCCTCCTCCCCATGTAACACAGGCTGGGAAGTCCCTGCATGAGGGACCCATAGCTTTACGCTTCTCCCAAAGGGAGAGCAATTTCAGACAAATGTAAGAAAACAGTTGTTCTTTTACAATGCTCATTTTGGCAATTTTCTCTCAAATCAACATTTCGTTCTTTAATTAGCATCTTTCATAGAAACTACAAGCAGAGGATGACGTTTCACTGTGGCAAATGAGAAGAAGAAAGAAGAAAAGGCACAGGAGCTGCCAGGGGCGTGGAGCAGCAGGAGATGTTGCTCTCCTACACCTGGATTTCATTTGCACCGGGGCAGCAGGGAGGGCTCACCAAAGCAGCCCAGCCACAGGTCCGAGATGCCTGCGCTGTCCATACCAGCTGCTGGTGATCCAGCTTCTTGTTCTCACCAAGGTTCACTAACACACACCCATCCTGCAGAATATGTCACCCGTGTATTTGGGGCAAATTGCACTGTTGATCATTGCACAGTCAACTTTAATTAGCGCTGTCTGTTCCTAGAAAATTTGGGCTTAAATGGTTCACAAGGTTCAGTCATCTGTAAATTTCTCCCCCCAAAATTGCAGCAACAAATCATGCCTAAGTCAGTTGCTCTAGTCTCAACTATTTTTTCCATCACAATAAGACACAACTAAAAGCATACAAGAAAGTGGCTGTCATGCTAGTCTCTTGGGGAAGGCTGTTAAACTGTTAAGACATATATTGTATTTGACTAAAAGATAACAGTAGTTCAGAAATAAGAACAGTTTTTACTATATAATATTAAAGCAACATATTATCTATTTTGCTTCTTAATTGAGACTGCTTTATATAAATTAAAACAGAGGCTTTCCTAAGTTATAATGATGCTCACAGAAGTATTAGGAGCATTTTTAATTAAGCCATGAAAAGGAATTTGTTTTCAAGGATGGTGGTTTCATCATACTGATTATGGCCTATTCTTAACAGAGGATCTTACAAGAAGCTCTCATTAAACAGCTGTTTGAAACGAGAGTAGGTTGGTGCATGCCAGCTACTCCCACTATTGCAACATCATACTTACAGCTTAAAACAACTGAAGCTCTACAGTGACCACGGAATTTCTTTATTTTCCTCTTCACGATAAAATTTACCCACTAAATCTGTGACTGCTACTGAAAGAAACAATTCGGTTAACTTAAGGGTGCAAAGACAGCTTACTTTTTTTTCCCCCATCCCAGATCTTAAAGCCAGTGGGGTCTGTAGATGAAGGATAAAAAAGCCAGGTCTGGAGAGAGCTCTGGAAGTGCCACTTGAACACCTCATCCTTTCCCATTTTCTATTAGCCAGTCCCTGCCTAGGAGCTGCCCAGAGCAACAGCCGTCAGTGAGCAGGTGCAAGGCTGCACCGTGTCCTCCCTTCTAAGTAGAAAAACTGGGAAGCAGAAGCTTGGAGGCCTCGCAGCCAGGAGCATCCGGGATTGTCCTATGCATAAGTCTTGTTTAGGACAGCATGGCTTGCTCTGACAGCTTGCTAGTCATGTAACATCCACGTCCATTCTACTGAAACACTGAGAATATTGAAGTCTGTGGAGGTACGAAGGAATGTAAGTGTCAGTACTTCAGTAGAAAACCCTGCTGCTTCTGGGAAATTCTGAAATTCATTGGCATATATACTTCTCCCCAGCATACACTGGCTCAGATTTGAAGCAACCCCGATTGATAAAGCTCTATCAATGGAACAAAAGCACCACCTGACCCACAGCTGACAGACTATCACACAGTTCTCCTCCGGATTATCACGCAGTAACTTTCCCCATTCTTTGCAGAGAAACTCAGTCGGGATTCCTTTCCTTAAAATATTTGTCACTGTGTGACACATTTCCAGGACAGGCCCAGAGGCTGCAGAGATTGTGCCAGAAAGAAAGGGAGCAGCTGAGCCATTACAGTGAGAGTACCTAGCTCTAGGGTAGCTCACGTACAGCACTGGACCCCAGGTTTATCCTGTTATGGATATGGTGAAAGTAGGACACAGAAAAGGAAAAAGGATTTGTTTGAAATCACTCAGGAACTCAAGGACTGTGCTGAAACGTAAAGCCTACACGTGCACAGAAAACAGAAAATTAAATAGTATTCAGAATTCCCTCAAAACCTCTTTGACCTCATTAAAAAAATTCAGTCAGTGAAAACTCTTAAAATCCCGGACTCCATCCTAAAAGGCAGTTAAAATGAAGAGCCACCGTGGGCACAAGAAGAAGTTTAATTGCAGAGATGAATGAGGGAAGTTCTCATCTCTCAGCAGTAAACCTTTTAGTATTTATGACATTGAAATTCCACTGCATAAACAAAGGAAAAGTTAGAAAAGGGCTGGCTTGATAAATAATGGCACACTGCTGTGCCAGCCTGATTACCTCATGTCTCTTTTCACACAGGCACCAAGCTTTTGCAGAGCAGCCTCCAGTTCCCTCCGGCTCCCCAGCCAAGGGAAGTGGGGAAGGTCTCCTCTGCCAAAAGGAAAAAGACCAAACATAAAGACCATCTTCAGTAGAAAACCGTTTCAAAATATACGATATCCTGTTGTGAAACTTTCAGGAGAAGAAGTTGCAGGAGATTAAATAGCACCCATTTGGTCGTCTGAGCCAAATACATCTGCGGTGGCAAAGTGCGGGTGGCTGCTGGTGGTGTATGCTTGTACCGAACGGTGGAAGTGCAAGCCGGTAAAGCGCCCGTGGCCCCTCTTTGCCCTGAGCCATGCACGCAGTGATGGTAAAACGAAGCAATTCTAAAAAGGAAATACTTGACAAAGTTGAAGTCCACGACATACACACGGTTAAGTCTGGCACTTTTTCTTCCTGACCCATCGGTGCCGAGTCCTAACTTCAAGCGCAAGCAGGCACGCCTCTTGCTGGGAGGCAGGGGTGCCGGCGCACAGGCTGTGCTGCGAACGCCCGCACCTGCGCGATCCTGCTCCTGCGCTCTGCTCCACGAAATCCCAAAGGTTACAGCCAGCCGTCCACGGGAAAGAACAGGGAAGCAGCACTTGCACAGGAAGATTCAGTACCAAATCTGCTTCTGTGCAGACTGCTCTCAAGCCAAAGAGTTTTAGTTACAAGTGTACATACATTACAGAAGTAATTACATCATTTTTAAAGGTAATGAATAAGCGGACAGTAAGCAAGGTTGGAAAGGGGTAGGGAAGAGAGAACAGGTCAGCAGGCAGCAGGATATGAAGCTGAAGAAAGTTAAAGGATACAAAAATTCTCTGATTTATCTGACTGAATAGTCTTGTTGAATTAAGGCCAATAAATTAGCACAAGTCAGTTAGAGAAGTATGAGAAGTAAAATAAAGCAAATGAATAAAATTGTCGGAAGTATCTATAGACTCATCTATAGTGCTTAATACTGTGCAGGTAGAGACACTGAAGCTGGCTGAAGGCACAGACACAGAGCGAGCTGGCCTGCCTGGACCCCAGGATGCCCCGGGCACAGCTCCCGGCAGAAGCTTAGAGCCAGCTGGGGTACGTGTATACAGTGAGGCACAGATGTGTATGTTTGTCAAGCATAGTTAGTGGCCACACTGCCAAAAGAAGAACAGCAGATAAACAGTGGCTAAACCATACTGTTCTCGGTGGCTGATGCAGCCATTAAAAACACAAAAGAGTATGATGAGTTCAAGGCATCGTCTTGTCATGGGGCCTGCCAGCACACTGGTGTGTCCGTGCACTTGTTGAAATTAGAAATCGGGCGTTTTCACCACTCTGCTGTCAACTAGCCAAGAGTCAGGCTGTTCACCTCGCCCCTTTGTCCCCTGCCACCATCCCGTGTCCTCACCTCTCTCAGGTGAGGGGGGTCAGGCTCTCGGGGACCCCTGTGCTCCAGTGACTACCCACAACAACACAGCTCCTCAGGAGCACACAGCTTTTTAAAGGATCAAGGTAACACCTTCTGTCTACACGAAGTCTGTTGCAATTGTTCCAAAGGGCCTTTGGGCATCGCTAAGGTAACGTGCTTATAAAGCTAAAAGTTATTCAAAGCATAGGCCGCAGAGAGAGCACAGCATCCAGCAAGCCATGCGGCGGCTAAACGGGGGACCAGAGGTGCTCACAGAAACCACGCTCCAGATACTTAACAGAAAGGGAGGAAGTTTTTAAAATTTAGAGTGGGAGGTTGGAACCTGATTCATGGTGTGACCCAGGGTTCAGTTCTACAGCTCTGCTCATCCTTGGGGAGAGAAATGACGGCTCCGACACCCTGACCAAACATCCTCATCTTGGACAAAACATCTGGGACTGTTTTCTCCAATGGTAAGCAAGAGGGTTGCGGGAGATGTCCCTGCAAGGGATTAACCAAACTGCTACAGCATTTCAACAGTCGGGGATTATGACAGACTGCTCATCCAGAGGCAGGAGGGAGGCTGGATCTTGCAGCCTCAGCTCAACTGCAGACTTGCTGCCGAATGAGCTAACCTGTCTGTGCCATAAAATGGGCACAGCGCGAGACACGTCACAGGCATTTTAACTGACTGAGTTAAAAGGCTTCCAGGTTTTATATCTGACCTCTCATTGCATCAGAAGGATTTGCAAAATCTTTCCACTTTACATTCAGCCCTCCTCAAATACACCACGGCTGACACACCACCATACGTTACTGTCACCTAGTTAATCTGAGCTTTAAAGACAGTTTTAGGCTACCCCATTCATAGTTTTATTTGACTTTTGAATCTTCTGTGTATGTTTGGTTAAACTGCAGAGCTACCAGTGCTAAACCAAGTCAGACACTATCATCATGCCCTTGCTGTAAAGTGAGGAAATGCAGAACAATATTTAATTACATGGCCCTTTATATTTTGACTTGCCAACAGCCAAGCCAAGTATCATATAATGAGCAGCAAGAACCAGCAAGACAGAAGAGGTGGATTTCTTTAAGCACAGTGCAGAAATGATGTGAGAAATTATTTTCCTAGTTGTTTGATGACCCATAGCTGTACAGCTAATAACCATATTGATGCCCATGGAAAAAAAAAAAAAACCACACAAAAAACCTAGCCTCAACTAAATTATAACTGTTAACTTGCACCATTTTCCTTAACATTATAAAGTGTTTATTATCAAAATGCTGATATACAAGTGGAAAACCTTCTGTCTAATGAGTATGTGTAGATTTGCTGGAGTCCCCAGGAGATTCCTCCAAATGAGGTGCTCATTTCAATGAAGTTAACATGGTAATTAATAAACTCACTAAACAGACTTGGCTGCTGAAGAAAAGGAGAACACAATTGAAAGAAACCCTGCCATGATGGAAGGATTTTCAAAAATACTATGAAGAGCACACAGAAAGAAAGACATTTTAAAAAAGTAAATGAGGGCAGCTAGAGTGAAAGATGAAGAGTGAAAAAGTGGTCAACAAACCAAAACTTTGCCGTGTGGACAGGCAGATTACAGACTATGAACCAAGGCGTCAAAGCCTCCACACCATCTCATGCTCCACTTTGGACAGGCTGGGAGGTTTTGTGCTTACTCCTTATTTTAAAAGGTTACATTAGCGCTTATTGTATTTTGCCCGCTGTGAAGTTACGATTCCTCCCCATGAATTGTATTAAACTGAGTTTTGTGTCTATTTAATATGGTGGTTTCTTTCTGGTTTTGTCAATAAATTGGATTCCTAAATTATACATAGCATTATTAAGCATCCCAGTCAATTATTAAAAAAACACATCCGTGATAACTATCAAAAATTTATTTGCTGCTAAAAAGACATTAACACGTTATTGCTGAAGGAGTAATTTTTATCTGCTGTTTTTCCATTATGATGCACTGACCACGATACCACTCACAGTATGACTTAATTAATTTCCACTTAAGAAGAGGAAACAATTTTGCAAAATTACTGCAGATCTTAATACCACAGGTTCTGCTTTTGTACACAGGCCTGCAAAAATGGGAATAACTGTCTGCTTTGATGGCTTTTCCCAGCAATACTTTTTGGGGTTTTCCCTCAAAGTTTTGGGGTATCTATAACTGCTGTAAGCCATCACTCCTCTTCATATCATTTCAGGACATGGTTTAGTGGGCACGGTGGTGTTGGGTTGATGGTTGCACTTGATGATCTTAAAGGTCTTTTCCAACCTTAATGATTCTGTGATTCATCTTCAGTCTGCACGTGTAGCACTGGCCCAAGGGTTTCTGGCCAGCGCAGCAAAGAGGCCTTGCTGCTGAGGGTTTGCAGTATCAAGTCTTCTGGCAAACATGGGAATGGCTTCTCCGCCTCCAGTTATCCCCAAGAGTTTCATTGTGTCTCTGGGCTAGGGACCCAGTCCATCAGCCAGTGAGAAACACAGTGAAGGCTGCTCAAAAGACCGTTTAGTTTTAAGTTAATTGAAAACAAATCTTCTCAGGCAAGGGGACGGGAGCTTCCCCATGGTTAGGGTACTCACTCGGGACTTGCAAATCAAAGGTCCAAGTCTCAAGTCTAACTGATTCAAGCCCTGCTTCCCCATGACAGATATTAATGAATCAACTACTGATTCTGGGTGCTGGTTCCTGTTCTCCACCCTGAAAGGCTGCTCTGACTTCTCCAGTCTCAAAGGTTGTAGTCAATCCTAACTCCAAAACCAGGAACTTCTATGACGTCTGTAAAACCCATGACTGAAGAAATGTTGCTCATCCAGCTATGAAGATCAGCTGGTGATGATGCATTTTCACCTCTTCCTCGTTCAGCAAGTCATGTGTGAAAGAAAACAGAACGTGCAAGGGGACAGCAGCTCTTTTGTGCGTGTGTTGTGTGTGAGAGACAGCACGGCTCAGCAGTGAGAAAGCATAACACCATGTCACACCCCAACTTTTCAAAACAACCACTGTTAGTTTGGAAAAGCCAAATTCACTGAGCCGCCAGTCATCTAGAATGGTTCCAAACTGCTGAAAATCTTATAACTGCTGTGTAATATTGCAACATATACTATGAATGCATGTCGTAATTAGAAACTATCTACAATTACGACTACAGCAGAGGGGAAAGCAGACAGAGTGACACATGCTCTACTGTTTAAGTTGTCCACGAGGCTGTAGGCGAGAGGAAGACGCAACGCTGCCCCAACAGTAGTGCTGGGAAAGGACGTCAAAGCTGTCAATTCCAAAACGTTGCCCTCTCAAAAATAAAAGAGCAACCAAATGTTGCTCTCTGCTGCTGCAGAGAGATACAGCTCATTTTCAAGATAGTAAGGCCCAAAAATGGGGAAGATTAATCCCTGTACAAAGCCACAGGTTGACCTTCTTAAGCAACAGGCAAAACTTCTTTCCCCTACCAGTTGTGCTGCAGAATCCACACGGCCACTGCCAGCACCAGAAAACACTCCATCAGCTCCTTTGTGTTAGCTGCCTAATTGCCAGCTAAGTTTCCATCCTGAATCCTTCCCATCAGTGCTGGCTGGTAATGATTGATGAAGCAGACAGCACACAGCTTGATTTCTTGGATAGCAAGTTGCTGCTGCAAAGCTGGCAGTTAAGAAAAACGTCGTTCTGAATCTTTAAATGGACCGCATTTGATGAGGAAGTCATTGAGAGAGCAAGAACAAACATGAGGCACCAAGATGTAATACTGGTGTCTCACATTTCATAGTACAACCACTCTTTAAAGAGCCCTGTTACAGATGTGCTTGCGAATATTCCCAAAGCAGTTGCGCGGCCGTGCAGAGGTGTTAAGGGGAGGCAGCCGCCTCCCTGCCGGTCCGTGAATCCACGATGTGTAACCAGTCCAGCCTCAAACCCGAGGAAGGAGCTCTCCTCCTTTGGCTCTCTGTGTACAAACTCCAGACTAAAAACTCTCTGCCAAATACACGCGTGCACTCTGGCAGGGCACATCACTTCCATCCTCCTCATTAAAGTCTACCTTCAAACAAGCCGCAGGTCATTTCTGCTCCACATAAGCCAGCACAGAGGACAAGGGAAGTGACACATTTTTAACCCTAGCACAAGGCAGCAGCACTTCAGAAGTTGCCGAACAGAGGCAGGTGGCTGAGGAGAGGTGGCCAAGAGCTGCTGCAGAAGCACTATCTTGTCAGAAGCTGCTTTTAATCCTAAGCACCAGCCCAGGGTTTCCAGGTCAATCTGTATGGCAGAAGTTCTGTCTTTCATGACTGTATCCCCTTCGTCCTCTTCAAGCAAGTTGATCAAGGACGTGATTTTACAGCAATACATGGGCATGTTAGCAGTCATTAATGAAAACAAAGTTAAGAGGAGGGGAAAAAAAGGCAGAATGGACTTCAACAACGCAAAAAGGGCAAAACTGAATCACAAAATCAGCAGAGAAAGCCGTGTACCTGAATGCAGTTACCCGCAGTACAACTGAAGCACTTGACAGTCTCCATATCCAGCTGGAAATAGCTCCCACGCTCCTGAAACGCGCAAGCTGCAAAGGCGGCTGCTTAACCCAACGTTAGGAAATAGCCCACTTGAAATTTCGGAATAAACATCACTCTCTTCACTGGTGGAGTCTACAGCTTAGAGGGATGCTAAGGAACATCTTTGCTTTTCTGACACTCTTCTCAATTGGAAAAAACATTTATCTTTGCAGCAATATGCTAAAAATCCTTACTGTGCTTGAGCCCCAGTCTTCACAATCAGATCTCACCCCTAAAATTCACAGCCAGCTCCCCAAGGAGGGGAGGAGAAGTGTGTTGAAGGAATGTGCTGAGAAACTGCCTCCATGTGAGGAAAATAGTTTCGGATCCACCTCTATCGTATGCTGAAGCAACATTCCTGGTGCTGAAGTGACTCTCCCAACTTTCTGCAAGCACTGAGGGAGCTGGCAAATGCGAATTTGGGGGAATGCAGTGCCATCCCGAGGAGTCTGACAACCTGGCTCCTCTGTGTTATTGGTGCTCACGCCCCTGGCTTCATCCCAGTCCTCTTCACCCCAAATTTCTCTGACTAACCTGACCCTTAATCTCTTTCCTCTATACACCTTTTCAGCTATTCCCTTAACCAGACACACACTCTCCCCACGACATATATAATAAAAATCCAGCTCATAAAAACAGAGAAAAAAACCTGAACATTGAACTCTTGGCATTTGCTATCCATTACTGTATTTGTACGCACTGTCTTTTCCCACTGCTTATTATCATTTGTCTCCATATCAGCCCTCATGGCTTCTTTTTAATCAAATTCTCACAGTATTTGATACTTTATATAATCACATACTTTGAAAAGCGGGAGAATGTCAGCTTTTAATGTGAGAATCTCAGCTTTAGTCAAAGTGATTTTTGACCTGCTGGGTTTTGAAAGAGGGGTGCATGGAAGGAAGAGAAAATCCTGAATACATAAATCCTCAGGGGCTCAAATGACACAATGAGAAAGCTAGAGGAAAAAACTAAAGGGGAAAAAAAACCCATTTCATTCTAATGAAGTCAACTTTCTAAGCCAACCTCATGAGGAAACAGGCAGTAAGAGTATGATCTACACAGCCTCTGGAGCTATAAAGGGGACGGGTCTAGATTAACACTCATGTCAAGATTAGCTAATACCCCATTTCAGGAGAGAGTGCAACACAGCATTAAAACCTTCAGAAAATCTTGGCTCTCTATCTAGACAGATGTGGGCAGAACTGTCTGTAAGCAAAACATTTTTCAAAGCTTTCCATGAGGCGCTGAGGTGAATCTTTGTTTAACCGTAATTGGATTTCCAATGGCACGAGGTTCTGCCATTCACAAACCAGATAAAGGATGAGCCGGGGACACGGGGGAGAAAGTCCCAAGTCAATTGCTGTTTACTGGGCAGTCGATTTCTCCTCAACGGGTCAGAGGATGGATATCTCTTGAGACCTCATCTTCAGAGCTTAATAAGCTGAATTATTCTTGAGTTGACATTTTTCTTGGTTTTGGAAAGTTTTAAAATTCTCCATCAAATCTCTGTTAGTGCCACAAAATGTGGTTTGCTATAAAGTAATCTCGTTGCAAGGTTTCCAAGGGTTCACAGTGTGCCCTGGAGTTTACAGATGTCTTAAGTTATCCTCAAACATCTCCTTTAAAGTCTACATGTTAATAAGGTATGATGTATGAAATTTTCTTTACAACTTTTACTTTGAGATCATTTCATATCTCCTTTCTGCTCAGGAAGCCATTCAGGGACTCATTTTAGCTACAAAGCTCTGCCTTCTAATCGTGATGTGCTCAGGGAAATATTGGAATCGTTTTGATATGATACATATTTATTTTTTACTTTTGCAAAAAACAGCATTTCCATTCATTTGAAACAGGACTTATGAATCTGATTAGCAATTCGGAAGCAAACAGGCAGCTTCTAATTACGCACTTTTTGCATGTTATTCTGTTTCTCACTTCAGGTCTAAATACCAGCCTATGAGGATACTTGCATCACCTTCTGAGACACATAACTCAGACATAGTCAATGGTAAAAAAATATGTTTACATATCTGATAGTCTACTCTAACTGCATAAAGAGAGTAATAAAAGATTTACTTGCCCATTGATAAACAACTTGAGAACCTACCACATCTGCTAGACTCAGTGAAATGCCTTGAAACCTACCATGCCACACCTAGTTTATAATATGATTTTTCTTCTTCATTACTCTAAAAAGTAATTATTGACAGTTACCCTGATCCTTTCAGCTGTGTTTTCCTAATCACAGCTTAAAAAACTATCAATGTGATTTCTGTATCCAATATTAAAGCAATGTATATGTTACCACTGCCAAAATATATTCACAGAGAAGTACATCATTAACCAAAGGATCAGGCCCAGCCAGCATGGG
>NW_010544803.1:0-933 GCF_000687285.1 Phaethon lepturus
TTAAAGAAAGTCTGTGGGCCTTTCGGCAGGGACAGCTTGAAGACTGGCAAGTCAGAAAACTCAAGCTCCAAGTCACCTAAAATATCTGGAAAAACACACTAAATATGCGCGGATCATCCTTCCTCCTTCGTTCGTTTCCTTTCATTCCTTTTTCTTTTCCTTCCCTCTCTCTCTCTTTCCTTTCTTTCCTTTTCCTTCCTCTCCCTCGCGTTCGCGCTCTCTGTTTCTCTATTTTTTCCCCAAAAATTTGGTTTACAATTATCTGTTTTCACCTATGGATACTCGCAATAACTCATCCCCGGGACAGCTGATGTTATAACTCGCAGCAGGTTGCCATAGCCGGCTAGAAACAGTAAAGCGTCGTATAAAAAAGAAAAGAAAAAAAACCCCAAACTAAAATAAAACAAAAAAACCAAAAAATTAACATCCCTCTTTCTCACATGTTTTTCTCTGCCAGCTCAGCTAGCAGCAGCATGACACCAAGTATCTGCATTTGTTCTTCTTAAGTAGCAATATTCAAAGCAAAAAAAAAAAAAAAAAAAACAAAAAAATAAAACCCCCCCCAAAAAAAAAAAAAAAGAAATGGACTAATAAGTGAGACATGAATTGCAAATGTGAAAAAGAATATAAAGTCTAATACCACGAAAAAGGAGGAAGATATCGATGGGGATTTTATACCCAGAACAGATGAGTTGGGATTTTTTAAAACGAAACCGCCTATCGAGGAAATCAAGCTTCCACCAGTGAAGCGGAATAATTAGCAGGAGATTAAAAGAACCGTCCCAATTAACAGGCTCTAACACGTAAAAATCAGACCCGTGTGATTCTGGTAGGGAATTTATCTGTAAATACTCCCCATGGCGGGGGACTGATAACGAATAATTCCTGGCCGAGCCTTCGGCCCCCCTGCGCCCTCCGCAAGGCGGCTCGGCG
>NW_010544804.1:0-234 GCF_000687285.1 Phaethon lepturus
AGCCTGCCTCTCCCACGGACAGGATCCGGCTCCGTGCCAGAGCCCTCCTGCAGCAGCTGCCTCCTCAGGACTGCGATGTAAGACACGTATTTGTTGGGTGCTGCCCGCCCCGGGCTTCGCCCACCCTGCATCCCCTCACCTCCGCCTCCCCGTGCAGGAGCGGTACTGCCCCGACCTCGCAGAGGAGGAGAGGCGGCAGCTACGAGCGCTCAGCGCCCGGCGGAGACGGGAGGC
>NW_010544804.1:736-946 GCF_000687285.1 Phaethon lepturus
CTGTGTGTCCCTGGCGACCAAAAAGCAGCCTCTGGGCTACGGGTTTTCTAGCTGGGTGCTTAGAGGATGGGTTGTTTTCCCCCCTCCAGCTGATCTTCATGGAGGAGTGCATCGAGGCAGAGGGCCGGCGCTGGCACCTGGAGCACTTCTGCTGCCTGGAGTGCGACGTGCCCCTGCGCGGGCAGCGCTACGTGATGAAGAGCGGCCGGC
>NW_010544805.1:0-2558 GCF_000687285.1 Phaethon lepturus
GGGCTGGGACGGAGAGGGGCGAGGGGAGCAGCGCTCCAGTCTGCGATGGGGTTTATGCGACCTTAAGTCAGATTTGTGCCCCTGGTCCCCACCGATGATAAGGAGGTTGGTAACGCCCCCCCGCAGCGTGCACAGGGGGCTCTGGGGGTGAGCGTGGGTCGGGCGCACGGCCCCGCGGGGAGCCCTCCATTAATTGGCAGCAGCTTGACCCCGTGCCAGCCGCCTCTCGGCCGCTGTGGCATTTGTGCGAGTGCTGCGATGGTGGCCTTAAAGCCTTGGCTCCAGCGTGGTGTGATTGAGTGATACTTGGATTTTGGGAAAAGGCAGGAGTTCTTTGATTTTACTATGGAAAAATACTAGAGAACATGTGTCAGAGGAGACCAAAACCTGGGTTTCTCAGTGGGTCTCCTGGCGGCTCCCCTTCCCCTGTTCTTTCTCTTTCTTTTTCCCCTTTCTCGGCCGACTCATGACTTTTTGCATGGTCAGAACCGGCAGCTCTGCGGTGCCAGGGTTTCGCTGAATGCATTTATTGTGCTGGAAGGTTGCTGGTGCCAGTACTGCTAATTCACGGCCCCAGAAGCCCAGATGCCTGGAGCTTTGGTTCTCTCCCAGCGCGGGGCGATGGCTGCAGGTGCGCTGACGTCCCGCAGTAACGGAGCCGGGGCTGTGCTGGCTTTGCTGCGGTGCTGCTGGTGTGGGGATTGCGGCCGGCTCCCAGGCAGAGCGGGCAGGAATGTCAGCTGCTCGGCAGGACGTGTCCAGGGCTGCTGGGAAAGGGCTGTGGAGGTTCCTTGATTTATTATTTCTTGTTTCAAGGTTTGTTGTTTTCTTTTTCTTTTATAAAACAAGCCCCCAGGAAGGGGTTTGAAATATCAGGACATTTGATCCCGAGTGCATTATAAACCCTAAACGATAGCAATCTGGCCATTATTAAAATACCTTCCTGGGCAGCATCTATCTAAACAAGCATGTCTAGGAGGTTGTTTTCATTGACTCCATTTCAGCCCTGTTACTCATAATGACCTGTCCTGTTGCCAATAAGCAGAAGAGCTGTAGGGTTTGGGACAAATTGATTTCAGGGAGATGTTGCTCTGCAGAGGAATCCAAGTACATTTCTTTCCCCACTTCGCATGGAAAGCTATTTTTCTTCCTTGCTGCCTCATCCTAGCCAAGAAAGAGGCTCCGATCTGAACTTACTTGGCAAGAAAGCAGGATGATTGGTAATTTCATCTGCTGATTCCTTTTTTTAACTGTTTATGTCTGTTCTCATAGCAGCGAAGCACGAGAGCAAGGGGCGGGTGCAGTGTCTGGGGCCAGTGTGCTCACACCAGCGCATCAGCTCTCTGTGTTGGAAGGTGCGATGATTTTAATCAGTCTGTTAACTGTCCCCACTGGCCTCTGTTCAGCCTGGAGGCAGATCTGCCGCGGAGATACTCGGGACCACTCTTTGGCTCTGCCCGACACCTCTGGCTTTAATCACGCCTTGGTGTTGCCCCATGTGTGAGACAGGGATAAAGTCCCTGACAGGACCAAGACTCCAGAGCGGGGTTAGCTGGGCTGGGGTGGGTTCTGTTCCTCTCCAAGATTTGCCAAGCAGTCTGTGGGCAAGAGCATCCCCACGCCAGGAGGGGACGGCTCTGCGGTGCTCGGGCTTGGTTAGATCTGTTGCCTGAGCTGCTGTCTCCTTTCCTGGTGGCTGCCCCAATCGCCCTGGCTGCGGTGGTTCAGCGGGGAAGGGTCTTCTCTGCCTCCCCCTTCCTGGGATGGAGGAGCCCCGTGCGGTTATGTCCCTCCGTGGTGAAAGCCGCTCTCCCTGGGCTGCTCCCCTGTCTGTCTCTGGCCAGCCCCGAGGTGTCGAGCTTGGGGTGAGCTGCCTTCCCACGGTGCTGGAGACGAAAGGGTGAAATGAATGTCCTGGGTAATTGGGGTCCTCTTGTGGACAGGGACGCGTTTGATTTCAAATGGACAGGAGTGCTTATCCCTGCACACATCTGTCCGTCTGTCCCGCACCACTGCCTGCCGTGCTTGTGCCCGGTTCACCACTCTGTGCCCGAGCCCTGCCGGGATCACCTCTGCCCAGATTGGCCCCATTTTTGCTTTCTTGTCCCCCCACCCCCAAAATCATCCTGACGGCAGTTCCATGGGTTCCCATCGAACCTGTGTCTCTCCTTTCACCCAGAAGGAAGCCAAGCACCCTGTCCCTCCATCGGCCTCTGCTGAATATTTTTGCCCTTGGAATGGCCTCATTAAGGCAGAGTAATTAGCGGTCCCTTGGCTGCCCTCCACACAGCTGTTTCTGTTCTTCCCACCTCTGGTGCCGTAGCTGGGCTCGTGCAGGCATGCTGCAGGGCTGACCCCAGCTGTGGGGAGGGGGGCAGGTTTGAGACAGGGGAGGAGGCACGAGCTGTCTGGCAGGAGGGTGACAGAATGCTGCCCAGGGTGTCCCCACCCCGGGAAGCTGGAGGCTGTGTCGGCCTGGGGCTGTGCCTGGTGCCGGAGAGGTGCCGGTGGCCCGCGAGCGTTTCCCGGGGACGCGGCTGCGATGCTGCGCCGGTCGC
>NW_010544806.1:0-204 GCF_000687285.1 Phaethon lepturus
GACCCCAAGGCCCCAGCGTGTCTGAGACCGGGGCAGCCCCGGCCCCGCGACCCTGACGGAACGGGCATCCCGCAGTTGGGGATTTTGCCCCCGGCCCCGCGGCTCTGAGACATTTTGGGGGGGAGCTGAGGTACTTCATGGATCCGGGGTGGGCGGCAGGGGTCACCCCGTCCCTAAGGCGTGGGAGTGGTGTGGGGGGCGCTG
>NW_010544806.1:532-7794 GCF_000687285.1 Phaethon lepturus
CCCAGTGTATCAGGTTTTTGGGGTCAGAGGCCCCCACAGTGCTGGGAGGGGTGATCCTGGGATGGTGGGGTCCAGGTTACCAGAGGGCCCTTGGATGAGACGTCAGCCCAGTCCCATGCCCTGGGAGTGGTGGTTCTTCTTTTTCACCTTCCTCCTCGCAGTGTTGATATATGGGGGGATTACTCCATGGTTTCTGGATGTGTGGGTCACCCCACCCCAACAGCTCCAGGATATTAGAAGGAGACCAGGTTTAACTCACAATTGCAGGGTTGGGGAGATCATCCCGATCCCAATGGCTCTGCTGTACTGGGAGGGCTGTGGGGCCCCCCATGGTTCTCTGATGGGGGGAGGTATTCCCAGCTGATTTGGGGTATCCCACCCTTCTTATAGCACCTCCTGCCCTCACATGGGGCTGGGGTGCTGCCACGCAAGAGGTGGGTACCCTAGATCCAGGGCATCCTTTTCTGCCCTGGCTGCCCCTGGCCCTCCCACTGAGATCCCTCAGTGGGGGACATGAAGGCCCTCGCTGCCTCTGGGGTATGTCAGCCTGGGTTTGTCATGTCAGGAGCACCAACAGTGGCTGGGAACAGGCTTTCAGGCCAGGGTACCTACTTCTATCCCTGTGAAACCTGTCATGATCTGAATCTGCAGCAAGGACACCTTCGAGCCTCATGCAAGACCACTGTGAATTTGCTGAGTGGCTCCATAGCTTCTATTTTTAGGCAAATTCTTAAACATGTTTCCTTTCTTCTGTGATAAGGGCCTTTATTGGTAACACAAAAGCTGATTATCTTCATGTTCCTGAATTTTAATTGTTGGCTTGAGCGAACCACTAGCACAACCTCATGACATGGTTGTAACAATCCCACTTTTGGCTATGGATTATGTCCTGATGTGGAACCCTGCCCTCTGCCACTTGTGAAGGGGCAGCTGCTGCAGCCCTGGGGACAAACTACCCTCGTTCAGCTCAGCCTTAGCACTTAAGTCCAGCCTTAACAAACGCAAAGCTGACTGTCGATCTTGCTGAAAAACTACCTGATAGAAAAATCCAGTTTGAGTCGATTGCCAGAGTTTTCTCCCCATTTGACACCTTTTAACATCCTATTTATAGAGCTCCAGCAGCAGCCCTTACATAACTGTTGAGATAGAGGGGAATATTTTTTCCCCCTCCTTTCATTTCCTCCAACCAGGTTTGTTTTCTTACCTCCCAATTGTTTTCCGGAGTTTTCAGGAGGCGTTCCTTCATTTTCCCCTCACCATTCAATGCCTTAGACTCTTTCCATAAAGCACGCTATGTCCTTTTAATCCTGTTTTTGTAAGTAAATACTGTCATGAAAGGATGTGAAGAGCTCATAGCACGCTTTGGCATTGGATGTGATACATCCCTTCCTGCAGAGCTCTTTTGCTCCTGCTAAGCCCTGTGTCATTTGAAGTAGATGTGAGCTATCTCTTGGTTAAACATGAAAGCATACACATTTATTTAGGTGCTGCTTTTGTCACATCCTCCTTTTCCACTTACTTGTAGAAAAGGTTTTAAACTTTTCTCACCTTTTTCACTCTGGAGAATTTCATTTGCACAGGGAAGTGATTATGAAAGGTAAGCAGGCCGCTAGCGGGAGCTGGCACCAGGGTTGTGCTGCTCTGTTTGCTTTCTCAAGTGGGATATTTCTATTGAGGGTTTCTCAATATGGGGCATTTCTCAAGCAGCATCTACAAAAGAGTCTCACTGATGGCTTAACAGCTGAAAAAATAAGTAATTTGTTAGTGGTTTTGCTGCCTCGTGATAGGTAAAATTGTATGTTGGATAAGGGAAAGGAAGGAACTGTTTTTAGATGTTTGTAAACTTTAGAAAGATCAAAAACATCAAATATAGGTGGTGTGTGGTTTGTTCTTCTTGTTGGAAATCTTCCTGTCCACATTTAAATTTTTTCAGTGTTTTCATCAGGCTTAAGCGAATAGAAACAATCTGGAAACCTAAATATATCTTTGTTTGTTGCATGCTCAGCATTTATGCTGTTGTCTTGAGCTATAATTTTCCCAGTGTGCCAGTCACAGTAGAGTTTTGTTTTTTGTGTGGAGAGGTTCAGATTTTCTAATGTATTTTTGAAAAATACAGCATAAAACTCAAGTAATCTGAACCCTTTTGTGTCTCGTGGGCGAGCAAGTCTGAAGCCAAATCAGATCCTGGGCTGCATCTGCAGAGGCATTACTAGCAGAGAGAGATGGGATCATCCTGCTCTACTTGACGTGTGTCAGGCTGCTCCTGGGGTGCTGTGTCCAGTTCTGGTCCCCACAAGTCAAGAAGGACGTGGACAGACTGGAGAGGGTCCAAAGGAGATGGTCAAAGGGATGGAGAACCTGCCTTATGTGGAAAGGCTGAAGGAGTCAGGTCTCTTCTCCCTGGAGAAGTGAAGGCTTGGAGGGGGCACCTCATCACAGTTTTCTGGCTAGGAAGAGGATGGAGGGTCTCTCTTTACAAGGAGCTACATGGAGAAGACAAGGGGCAGTGGCTACAAGTTACAGCAGGAGAGGTTTCATCTCAGTGGAAGACAGACATTTGTTTACATTGAGAACTGGCAGTCACTGGAACAAGCTCCCCAAGGACATGGTAGAGTCCCTGTCGCTGGAAGGTTTCAAGATGTGGTCAGAGAGGTTGCTGGATAAGCTCAGCTCCCTTCCCACAAGAGATGACCACACGATCCTTCCAGATCCCTTCCAACCTGGGGTGTTCTGTGGTTCTCATTTTCCAGAATTCCTTTCTTTATTTTCCTTTTCTTAAAAAAAAAAAAAAAAAAACAAAAAAACAAAAAAAAAAAAACCCCCACAAAAAACCCCACAAACAACCCAAGGAACACTCAATTTTAGTGGTGTAAAATCTGTAATGTATAAATTTCTGGGGCAAATGTTTCCTCTTTTGCTTTGGTTTCTCAGTAAGGACAGTTCACTCATAAGGACTCCTTATTTTATTCTCTGCTCTGGGATGCCATCTTGTGTATTACAGTCCCATTCGTGTTTTATTAATCATGAGAAATACTGACAATCAGCTGCATGCTTGTAGAAATGTTTGAAATACGTGATTGAAGAAGCAGACCTGTTCTGGACATCAGTCCAAACCCAAAAGCTCTCACGGCTGGATATGAGAATGATTGTTCTCTTCAGAACACTGCTTTAGAGACTTCAGTTTTTGAAAGGCTCTTGGCCAGTGGCTTGCAGGTTGTGTTTGGCATCCTTAGCTGGATCCTCCGGCCTCTCCCAGCTGCCCTCCTCCCTGGGCAGAGTCGTTCAGGCATCAGGGACACAGGCGCAGCTGCTTTCTCTCTCGGGGATTTTTCAGGCACGAGCAGCCTGCCCTGGAAGGGAGCTATGTGATCTGGAGAGGCTGAATGCAGCTGGATGAACAAACAGGTTTTAAACCTTGTCCTTGGCGACACATTCGCATCCTGCTTATACAAACGTTTGTAAGTGACTCTAATTACATGAGTTACAAATGTATTTTGTCTGGCCGGTATTAAAAAGATGAAGCTTTGAAGACTGGAGTCAAAGTCAATATTGACTTGTCTTATTCTCTCTCCCAAAAGCTAGCAATGCTTTGGCTTCAGCCCTTGACCTAAATGTCCTTCAGAAGTCTTGCAGAAATCATAAATGAAAAGGGAGATACTGAAACCTGCTATTCTGGATATTGAAGAACTAGGTAGGAGGGGAAGTAATACTGATACCATCTTTAGAAAGCCTTAAGAAGCAGTAAAGAGGATGCATACACACACCTTAGTTATTCACCACTGGTATGTTACTTTTAAAAGATGGGAACCAAAAGCCACCCTGTATTTGTTAGCTTTACATCCTGTAGTTATTTAGTTTGTATTTCCAAAAATAGCACTTGAAATAGAAATTATATCGCCGGTAGTAATGCTAATAATGTTGTGGTGTAGTATATGCCACATGGTATGGCCTTGCGCTGGGGTTAGTAGGGTTGGAGATCACAGATTGATGGAAAGAGCCAGCATGTTTGGGGCAAGTCTTGCGAGCGGAAGACCCTACACCCTGATAACAGGACAAAGTCGATGCAGTTGCAGCTTGACGCCCAGGCTGTTCCTTTTCCTGTTAGCCCAACAGGAAGGACTTTATGAAACTCAAAATGAGGAAATGCAGACAATAGGCACCAGACCTGTCTAAACTTCATGGAAGCAGAAGGAAGCAAAACTCCTGAGGCCAAAGCATCTTACCGTAGGGGCCAGAGGGTATAGAAGATCTTTCCAAAACTAGCCTGTCATTCTAAATGAAGAACAACCCAGGAATCATCACAAGGACTTGGCAGCTGTTGTCCGTTCACCTTCTGTGCTGTATGTAAGTGATCCTGGCTGGATCACTTGGGTATGCTTGGTTCTTGTGGGTATGAGTGGCCAGAACCAGCTTATTTAAACATTTGTGAAATAAAATCACCCTTCCCTTCTGCAAGATCTCACAGAGTTTTGTTGCACTAACTTCTTGCACCCTTTACTTTGCAAATGACCCTCTGGTGGATATTGTGATTAAAATAGGTTGAGAAAAAAGGGACCTTATAAAGGGCGGTGCTGGGGTTGCTGTTCTGGGAAGTGTTTCAGGCTACACCTGGGTATCTGTTGGTTATGCTCCAGGAATAAATAAAACGATGATTTGTACCAGGTGACCTGGAGGAGAAGGAAAGAAAGGCTTGATTTAAAATACTTTAGCATAATCTTCAAATCCCGGCTTGAGCTGCACATAGAATGAAAAGGATTCATGACTGTAGCTGCAATTAGTTTTCATCAGTGAATTTGAAAATAGCAAATAGTCCTTTGGTTCTAGGAGGAACATCTCTCTAGAGTCTTTAACTAGAATGAAAATTCAGAGTATTAAAACCACCAATGCTTTGGTTGCAGCCCAGGAACCTTGTTTTTCATTCTAGCAATCTATTTTGTCTGAGTTTTCCTATTGTAGCTTGGCACAATGTGATCCTTGCTTTTATTTCACTGCCAGCCCCAAATGTTTAAACTGGACGAGGTCCTCAACATTGATCTGTTTCAGCTTACCTGATGTGCATGGCAGCCTCTAATCCATCAAATTGTGGAAGAAAAATGATACAGCTTTGTTCAAGGAATGAACTGGGACCTTGCACGGCTTTAGTTAGCGAGTGCTGCAACAAGAGCATGAATCTGGATGCTTTCTCTCTGTGCCACAGGATGTCTGCCTTCCCTTGCTCTTTGTCGTTGTATAATATTGCTAAAGGAACTACAGGTAGAACAGCATTTCTTCTTTAATTTTGCAAAGCAGAATTACTTGGTGGAAATACATGATCATCTCGGTAGGTCTGCTCTTTATCCTGCCTGTTGTGTTGAGCATGTGTTGGAGATGAAAGCACAGCTGCCACACTGTGTGTTGTGAACACTGAGAGCTCTTCCTCGGATAAGTTTTGGTAAATTTGTGCGTTATTGGTGACCTGGCATTGTGTTGTGCAGTGTGGTTGGGGTGATGCTCTAAATAGATAGCTTAAAAAAGGGCATATGCCGTTGCTTGTAAACATTTGGATGGCCATTGGGAATCATTGGAACATGATTGAACTGCCGTCATCTTAATAGATGGCGTTTTGTGTGTTTGAAGCAAACTTCATTTAGCAATAGGAATCTGTAAGCTTTTATGTGCCATTATTTCCTAATTTTCAAATATTTAAAGAACTTTGAGGCTTGATGT
Source organism: Phaethon lepturus (assembly GCF_000687285.1). Taxonomy (NCBI): domain Eukaryota; kingdom Metazoa; phylum Chordata; class Aves; order Phaethontiformes; family Phaethontidae; genus Phaethon; species Phaethon lepturus. The sequence continues at coordinate 6,239 of NW_010544806.1, forward strand.
GTTGATAAAAAATATGCTGCACATGTAAAGTGTTCTTTACAAATGCATCTTTGTTTGGAAAAAAAATTAAATGGTTGCATGTCCTTGAGATTTAGAAAGATTAGCAACTTGCATTGGATAAACTTCTTTTCTGAAGGTTAGAAGCCAAGTGTTTCTTCTGACCTTGAATCCCACCTGCATGTGGAAACCCTGAACTTGAGACTGGTCATCCTTTTAAACTGAGGTCACCTGCATGAGATGGTGTTGAGTGTGTACATCTTCTGGGAAGCTGATACTGCTTGAATACACTTCACCAATTCCCCTGAGTGCCCAGGAAGATTTGTTTTACAGAGGAAGAAAACTGCGCTGAGCAACTGCCTGCCTGCAGCACTGAAGGCTGAGCTTCCAGATGCTAGAACATCCCCTGGCTGCATCTGCTGCTTTTCCTTTGCTTTTTGGCTGCTTTAACATGAGCTAGGCGAAAGGGGAAGGGAAAAACAGGGATTTGCTTCTTCTATGGAGAAAGTCACCTGCTATACAGAAAATACAGATTCTTGTGGTTGTATGTGACCCCAAGATTTGAGTGAAACCTTTCACATTGGCCTTTAATTATTGTTTTTGGCATTGAGGATAGTTCCCTGTATATTCTGAATGGAATAGACAGTTCTCTCTAATTTCTGTTGCCTTTATCTTATATGCTTTCCTTTTTGTGAAGGGCAATGTTTTTAAATGGCCAGATGAGCAAGCAATAAAATGGTTGCGTGAAACAAGCAAGCAGTACATGGAAAAACAGATCATAGATGATTTGACTGCTGCATTGTTAGGGTCTGTCTGTAATTCAGAAATTGGGATGGGACGAGCAGCGTGTCAGAAGATTATGATTATGCTCCAATTTCAGATGGGTCTTTAGCAATCCTTTAAGGTTGAAAGAATAAAGAGGTAAAACTTTAAAATTGACACCTGCAGCTTGCAGTCTGCTGACCTAACTGTGCAAAAGGATATTTTTTGCACCCTTAGCAAGCAACAACGTGTATCAGAGCTTAGAAATGGGGCATGCTGAAGGTGGGAAGTCATATAATCATAGAATCATTTAGGTTGGAAAAGATCCTTAAGATCAACTCCAACTGTTAACATAGCACTGCCAAGTCCACCACTAAACCGTGTCCCTAAGCACCACATCCATACGTTTTTTTTAAATGCCTCCAGGGATGGTGACTCCACCCCTTCCTTGAACCAGCCTGTTCCGCTGCTTGACAACCCTTTCAGTGAAGAAATTTTTCGTAATATCCAATCTAAACCTCCCCTGGCGCAACTTGAGGCTGTTTCTTCTCATCCTATTGTTTGTTACTTGGGAGAAGAGACCAACGCCCACCTCGCTACAACGTTCTTTCAGGTAGTTGTAGAGAGCGATAAGGTCTCCCCTGAACCTCCTCTTCTCCAGACTGAACAACCCCAGTTCCCTCAGCCTCTCCTCGTAAGACTTGTGCTCCACACCCCTCACCAGCTTCATTGCCCTTCTCTGTACGTGCTTCAGCACCGCCCTGTCCCTGTAGTGAGGGGCCCAACACTGAACACAG
>NW_010544807.1:0-811 GCF_000687285.1 Phaethon lepturus
GGGGCCACGGCCGCCTGAGGGCAGGTGCTGGCCGGTGCTGCATGCCCGGCACCCTGCTGCGTGGGACGGGAGCGGCCAAATGCATTGGTTTTTTTCCTGGATATTCCATGTTCATGGAAAAAGTAGAAAACCAGCTCTGTTATTTGTTAGGGTATCGTCTACATCATTGTTTGTGCCAGGTGAAAGGGCCAGGACGCGTTCAACCATCCCGTGGGTAGCTGTATCTTGATTTTGTTTGCTGTGTGCCAGGTCTCCTTCCCAACTGGAATCTACCCCCTCATTTGCTGGTGCCAGGTAACACCAGCTGGAGATACGTCTAGTTTACAAATGTAGACATGCCCATCCCTTCCCTGTAAATCTTGCAAGAAGAATTAATTAGTTCAGATGATGAAGCACCACAGGGAAGGAGAATCAAGGTTAATAACATACATTAATAAAATATCAGCAAGGAAAAATTACTAGCTGTGTCCCAGCTAAGCCATCTCCACGAACATACTATGTTCCTGTCCTTTGCAAGTGGTTATTTCTCGACAGATCAGGAGGGAAAAATAATGGAGGTGAAATAATGCCGCAAGATTTCGGGTACACGCGGCAGCTCTGCTCGTTGCTCTGCTGGTAACAACCTGGAGCTGCCGAAGGAGGAAGCTGTTCCTGAAAGTTGTTTTGAGGGAGATTCCAGCCTGGTGCAATATTGCCCACAAAAACAGAGAGGGCAATTTGCAAGCAATTATTTTTCACTTTATCGGCACTGGGCAGCTCCCCTGAGCTCTACACGTCTGTGCTCGGAGAGAGCCGTCCCACGGGAGGAGGA
>NW_010544808.1:0-203 GCF_000687285.1 Phaethon lepturus
GTCGCAGCGCTCCCCCGTGAGGCGCCTGCCCGCCCGTCCTCTCAGCTCTGTCCTCCTCCAGGTGCCTCCAAATGGGACGTCCGGGAGAAGGTGTGGGGCTACCTGGAGGCTAGCGGCCTGGCCGACTTCCCGCGGCCGGTGCACCACCGCATCCCCAACTTCAAGGGACGGCGGGCCCGGCGCCGGGCCCGGACCCGTTCCTT
>NW_010544808.1:326-19106 GCF_000687285.1 Phaethon lepturus
TGGGTGATGGTGGAGGGTGGCAGAGCTCCGAAAAAAGCCACGATGCAAATAGCAGGCATATAGAACTTATAGCGAGTAAAGAAATGCATGTTTCAGTACCTGATGAGATGTGGCAGGTGTGTGCTGCATTTTAATCAGTGTATAGAAAAACACCTTGTACATGAGATAAATACATTTATGGATGAGGAAACTGAGGCATTCAGAAGTGGATTTCACTCCCCAGGGCCTTCAGCAGGTCCATTGGGTTGGAAAGCTGAGGTCACCCATCTTGTAGGACTTTGCCTAGGAACATACATTGTGCTGCTAAAATGTGAATGGTGGCCGAGTTATTGCAGGCAAAATGCTGCTGGACAGTGGTGGGTGAACCCCTCCTGCTCTGGCTTCATTGTGTCCCTAGTTTGGTGGGTGGGAGGAAGAAATAGGAGGGCTTTCAAATATATAGTTACTTGGGCCACCGCTTTACCATCTGCCTGTTTTAATCCAAGCTCAAGGTGTGCAGCCACGTATCTGCCATCTGTTGAAGAAATGATGACTGAAACAGCATTGTGGGCATGTGTGCTGGGTGTTTTAGCCCATGAGTAGCATTAGGAGATGTGCTGTGCTGTTGCTGAAGGGACTGGCAGAAACATTCTGCCTCAGTTTGGCACGGAGACAAAATAGGTGCTGAAGCGGGTGGAGGAAGCCTGAGGCTTTATCATGCCCTTAAGAAAGGGGATATCAGAGCTGAAATTACAAGGGGAGCATGTACTCTGCTAAGTTTGAGCACCTTACTCACTTAAGAAGTGAATCTTCTGAGTTCACTATAATCTCTGTAACGAGAGCGCCTTGTCCAGAAAGCCTTCATCTGAAGGAGTCTCTGACTATGGCTTGTGTTAAGAGAAATTGGTCTCCAGCTTTCAATTAGGTGTGAATGAGGGTGAAGTCAGGCAAAGTGAGTGTCCTTGGATCCCCTCTTTTTCTGAGGTCTGCGAGATACTAGTGAAGCCCTCAGCGTCTGTTGGCATGTGAGAGTTTCCCATAGAGAACATCGCAGAATTAGCAGTATGTCATTCATTTTTAAAACTGGGAAATCAACCTCTCTGCAGAATGAAAGGCTTTTTTTTTTCCCATCTCTACTGTGAACCCCTTGGTGATGCACTGATATCTTATAAAAACAGGGTGCCTCCCATGCTGCGACAAGGCTTCTGGGTTTACAGGAGTTCAAAGCTGCCAATACTGTAAAAATAAATCCCGATGCTCCCCAGAAGAACGCTCGCTTTCTAACGCTGGAAGTAAGTGAATGTATTCTCTTCTCTCTTGATTCCTTTCTTCATGCAGGGGTCTCACCAGGCTTGCTGCTCTATTAAAGAGCTGGATGTGTTCAACAGAGCACGTGAGATTAAAGTGGATCCTGACAAACCTCTAGAAGGTGTTCGGCTAGCTGCGCTGCAGGTAACAGCTGCTTTGCACCCCTGAGGAGGAGAGTGGGACAGAGTGCAGCGCTTGGCCGCATCTCATTGTCAATGCTGGCCATTTCTCTGGCGGGAGCTTTACTGGCCCTAAGCCTCACAATGTAAGGATGTCTTTGCCTTTTTGGTAAATGGCAAAAGTGCAGGTAGAGTTTGGGGAAGTTAGTATGTTTCTGCAGAGCAATAGCTGTTTCCTCATTACTGTATTCTTATTTTCTGAAACAGGTAAGGTAGCCTTGCCTCAAATTGCCTTACGTTTATCACAAAGTGAATGTGTAACAGACTTACCTCAGACCTATGTCTGTTTGCTAGCCTCTGTGTGTAGCTCGTTTGTGGACATGCACTTTAGACCAATAGGTATGTCTTGGCCATCTATTTCTTAATTAAAATCTTGTCTGGGATTTTGCTCTACTGGAGGGGATTCATTTACAAGCACTACATGATCAACAGTGCTAACTGCTCTGTAGCAAATAAGGTGATTGACCTATGGGACAGTAAAAATACGTCTTTAGTGTAAAATGAGACCACCTCCTTTTAATGTGATAACTTCTTTTGTTACACAGGCAAGGAAGACTTTGTTGGTTCCAACACCACGTCTGAGAACTGGGCTGTTCAATAAGATTGTTCCACCTTCAGGTGCAACTAAGGAGATCCTGCGAATATGTGCTACATCTCAAGTAGGACTGAAAAATGGGGGAGGTCTGAATTAACTTGTAGAAGGGTGTTGTGTTACGGTAGTCCAGCTAGGAAGTTGGAGAACCAGATGCTACCTGAAATACTGTTCCGCTAGTATGTTATTTCTGGTTTTGTGTACATAACCACCACTAATAATTTTTTTGTTGGTACTTAAACTGTGAGGAAATGTAGTCTTCTTGCTATACTTTGTTAACAGAATGGTATCAATATTTAGTGAATGCTTTTTGGAATGTTCTGAGTAACTTTCATAGGTGAGTTACATCTTTAAGTTTCTAATAAATAGTACTCCTATCTTCTTTTCCAGTTTTGACGTAGTGAACCCTATAAGGAACGTTTTAGTGTTTAAAGTTTTTGCATAGTCTGATCGATTAAAATATTAAGTGTTACTAAATAGGAAAAATCGGTTCTTTTAGAATCCTTACTCTAAAGAAACATTAATTCTATCATTTGCATCAACCGAGGTACAAAAATGTGTTAACAGGTTTTTTTTGAAACGTGGTATGTTGCTGCCCTCTGGTGCTAAAATACCATACTGCACCGCTAAAGTCATTGCGCAGGGAAACCGGCATTATTTTATACGCACCTTTTGTTGCTATGAAAACGTAACTTGTACAAAAAACCCAGCTATATGGGGTTTATGTCTGTCTTTATCTCCTGCTAAAGGCAATAAAGTTCTACACTAATCCTGTACACAACTGAGGGTTGTAAATGGGTGGTAATTAGTAGCGACTTTCTTTGTTGGAGGTTCTATTAAAGTCATTAATTAAGTTTTTCAGGGTTGAAGAGCACTTTTGAAAGAGACTTTTCTCTTGACCTGCTTCAGGCCTCGTATTTGATCTGTGATCTTGCCACCATGTGTCTGTTTTTTTTCCCCCCAACCAGTTGTACTAATGAATAAATGCTATTAGAAGTTTATGTTTACAAAGCACTGCACAAACAATTCTTACCACACTGCTGTGAAGTGGATAATGAGCATTATCATCAGCCACAAATTACTGATCTTTTTGGTTTTGTGCTCTACACAGAAAATTTTTTGCTTTTTATTGCAAGGATTAAATTAGCACAAAGTTGAATTGGTGTGAGTAGGATATATATTATGCTGTATACATATGTTAAGAGTGAATGAATCACAAGATATATCCATAAAAGTTTTAAACCTCTGATGTTTGAAAACCCCAGTAAACACCATTTTTAATTTTTGCAGCTCTGGGCAGAGCTTTGTTAGGATATGTTCTTTAGAGAGGAGCCTGAAAAGGGGTGGGTGGAAATGAGGGTGAAGAAACAAAGGATGACAGGGGTAGTAAGGTTTTTCTTTTCATATGTCAGGAACAGTGTGGTTTTCTGTTCATTAGTGTCTTAGGTAGAAGGTTATGGTAAAGATAGCTTAGCTTTGTAGTGCCACATCCTGAATGATGATCACGTAGCAAAGTGTTGAGGAATATAGTCTCAGGGAACACCTGGCAGCTTTGGAAGGTGCTGTTAAAAATACAGGTGTAGAGAAGCTGGCAGTGCAGTGGATGCAGTGTGAAATGGAGAGTGATCCAGCTTGCATACCTGGTTGTGCTTCAGTAAAGCATTCTGTGTGACTTCAGACGACCAACTTAACATCTTTATGCTGTAGCTGTATGTGTCTAACTTTGTGATTTGTATGTGAGAATTAATTTAAGAATTTGTAGTGCTCTGGTATTCCTTATGGCTGTGAATTTACATATTATGACTTTAAGTTAGTAGTAGGGTAGGAAGAGTCATTTTCCCTCATTTTTAGAAATAGATGTCCAATAAAGGGTTTCAAAATACGAATTTTTGATCCTAAGTAAGTAACCTTGCATAGAAAAGTGCCAGCCTCCCTTGGCTCTTCTTGAAGTGTGCCAAAATTCTTGTCACTGTAGTAGGGAATGTATTCTAGGATTCCCCAGAGGATAACTTGCCAGACATGTACAGCTTGGCTATACATGGAAGAAAGACTTTGAAACGTGGGGAGTTACTTAGGTTTATCAGAATATTCTGGATTTCTGCCTCACTGCTTGGAAGACTCTGCAAACCTAAAATTATGTTTTTCTTGCAGGGTATAAAAGAATACAGTGTGCCTGTGGGTCTTGATGGGAAAGCACGAGTGGACTTGGTTGTTGTAGGATCAGTGGCTGTCTCTGAAAAAGGTAAGATAAAGCCTTGTAAACTTTTCAGGAGTGTCACGATTCATGATTGTCAGTAGGCTACGCTACGTGTTCCTTTTGGCAGACACAAGCATACCTTTGGAACAGAATTACAGACTTGAGTTCTGTTCTCTCTTCTGTATGACAAGTCACTGATCCCAATCCAACCAGGAAGAATCAATGCCTGCTTTACGACAATGCTGCCAGGACTTAGCGAGCAGACAGCAGTGTAGTTTGGACCACTCAGGCCAGTGTTTTGGCCTTCAGTAGAACTATTCAGGCAAGCAAATTTTTTTTTCTCTTAAAAGAATCAGAGGACTCCCTGTTCAGAGGATCTACTGTGCTCTCACAGGGTGTGTAAAAGGACATGTGTTACAGCTGCTGATTCAGTACCAATTTGGAGATCAAATTTTGAGTTCCCTAGTATTTTGAAGACCTGGTGGTAGTGAAAAATTGTCCACTGATGTTATCCATTGCCTAAAAATAAAATTATCTTTGTGTGTGACCGAAACTCATTTTTATCCACATGAAGTTAACCTGTGTTTGGCATGAATAGAGGGTTCTAATTACAATGGGTAAATAGGCTTCTATGTCCACTGAATTGGACTAAATTTGGTTTAATCTGAATGGGATGCTCCTGAGATCCTTTAGGAGTTCATTGAAACCAATGTTTTATTTTAATTTCAGTGCTGCTTACAAGAGAAGTTGCATTCTGTGAGAGACGCTGATCTGAATTTTTCCCAAGTTACAGCTCTCTGCTTGGTTTACCTGTTGCAGACTGCTTAGTTTAATTGCATGCTTTTGACAGTTACCAGCCTTGCCACTCTGCTGTTTCTGTGTATACTGTCACCATTTGCCTTTGTGTATTTTAGGCTGGCGAATTGGAAAAGGGGAAGGTTACGCAGACATGGAATATGCAATGATGGTGTCAATGGGTGCAGTGCAGGAGGATACACCTGTAATTACTATTGTGCATGACTGTCAAGTAAGTGAAAATATCCACTCTCAGGTGACGAATCAGAACTGTGTGATACTGAATGGTATGTCTGAAGGAGAGACTTGGAATGATGTTGGTGTAGCATCTTTACTTGTTCCCACTGTGATTGACAGATTTTCCGATGTTGCGAGATATCAAGAATGGCACACAACTTCAGCGCGCTTGTTTTTAGTTGCTTAACGTATCTCTTGTTCCTTACAGGTGGTTGATATAGCAGAAGAGCTTCTTGATGATCATGATTTAACTGTGGATTATATACTCACTCCAACAAGAACTATCAAGACTAATTGCAAACGACCAAAACCTCAGGGAATAATATGGCATAAGGCAAGTTACCTCTGCGAACAACAGCTTACTGGTACCAATGTGCTTGTTGACAAGTCCTCCATTTTTACATCTAAACACATTTGTTGTATTAGAAATAATTGGAAAAGGAGCAAACGTGTTTGTCAGGTGAAACAAAACAGCAGCTTATGTGTTCAGCATTCTTTTAAGTGGCAATGGTGAGGAGGAGAAATGTATTCCTGAAGCTGAGGTTGCTGTACCAAATGGATTATAGGGTGAGAATCACTGGAAACATCGTTTGTGGATTTTTAAGACAGACGTTGTTTCTTGTAGTCATTTGCGGTATAGTAGTCTACGTACGCTGAGGGACTTCTCCATCTTACGTGTTTTATTCCTCCGTGCTCATTGAAATGGTCTCTGTTCGTTTTCTGGAGACAGTACCACAGAGATAGCTTTATGGCATTAGGCCCAGTGGAATGAGTGGAATCTGTGCTGCTCTGGTTGTGAAAGAAAAGCGTGACCTAGTGGCGGGTACATTGCTGTTTACATAGTGGATGTGTGGGATTAACTTTCAAAGGATAGATGAATTTGTGGCTGGAGCTCCTTCTCAGGTGGAGGAATAGTGACTTCATACTGCTTTAAATCTTGACTCATTATTTATTGATAAATATTGGTTTATGGGTTTGGCCTCCCTCCTGCCCCAAGATTGTCAGAAACTGTAGCAGCTTCACAAATGGTTTCAGAAAAGCATTTAGTGAATTGTTTTACTGGAAGTTCATGCTGGGAAAACTTTGTCATTAAATTTTTTGTTCCTAAAATCATCCAGTTAGGGAGCAGACGCAGTCCCGCATGATTGAGTAACAGTAGGAACACTGAAATGAGGAATGGTATACCCATGTCTTGCAGAAACCACTGAGGTATTACTAGTGAATACTTATAGGGAAATCAGGAGGTGTTTGTTAAGCACTTGCCAACCAGAAAAAGGAGTTAAATTTGTTAAGGTAACATATCTACAACAAACCATTCTAGCCAGTACTATTTTTATTCCTATGGTGGGAGAGTATTTTACCCTCCCTGTGGTTGCGATTTGAGGTTATAAATAAATAAATAAAAGCTCTGTCTGTACTAGTGCATTTTTTCCATTGAATTATTTTTGAATCATAATTTTGTTAGGATATTATTGAATGTAATTGTTTTGAAGGCCTGCTCCTTTTGCTCCATCCATCTTGCCAGCATACTTTTGATCACAGTCTGTCTGTCTTAGTGTCAGACTTCAGTCTCAGTAAGTGGCGTTGCTAAGGCGGGGATTTTTTTCCTTTTTTTTTCTGTCTGGTTCCCTTTAGCAGCAACATGTTACAAAGGTCTGGGGAACAGAGTCTCTTGCAGGGACTGTTAAACTTTTGTGCAACTTTGACTTTTCATGAATGGTAAATCAGCCCCAAGTATCAAATTTGATGTTACCTTTATTTGAATATTTGAATGTTGATTTAACACCTAAAACCTCTTGTCTGTTCTTCAGAGCATATGTTGATTAGATAAGAATATTGGAGAATACTAGCCAGAGCCAGGATAATCATTACATTTCTGTTGTTTTGGGACAAAGAAGAAAGAAATTAGCATTATTCTTTCACAGGAAGCTGAACCACTTGTGTATGTTTTGTTTATGGTTGTGGTGGTAACTGTGTGATCGACTCTTGCACAGAGGGTCTTGGAGGTGGGAGGTCTAGTTAATTGACAGGGTGTTAAAGATGCAGGATTTGATGCAGGTTATTTAAGTGTTTGTTCTTTGACTTTTCCTGGCTGCTTCTACATCCTTTTCTCTACATCCTTTTCTTCTTCAAATCCTGGCTCTACTGGTGCATTCCTGTTCCTCAGCGCAAAACTAAACGAACCAAGAGGCAGTGAGTAAATAAATAAGCCACTTCTAAATATGGTGTTTTGTCAACAGAAAGTAGCTTAACTTTATTGTTAAGGTGTGTGATGTGTAAAATACATTGCAAAAAAGTTCATCCTTCAGGAACATGCTGGATCAAGCGAAGACAATAATTTAAGAGCTTAAATTAAAGGTGTTTGCAAACATGGGATTATGGCTAAGCATTATTGTAAAGGATGTGCTTTCCTGAAGCTGTTAGGATAAATAGCCATTAATAGATACACTCTGTTTTCAACTTGAAAGAGGTAAAAAGGTACTTATGTAGCAAACAAAATGCATGTCTCCAGGCTAGATCTCTGTGCTCAAAGAGGTATAGCATTTTCCTGGAGTGTTTTTGCTTGTTATGTGGTCTGTAGGAAGGAAGCAGTGTGTCAGATACGGGGATGGGGTAAATAGGTGTTCATCTGTTGAGTAAATGATTCGGATCTTGGGGTAACCGGCATGAGTTGCCCTCAGTTGCTTCCTTTCAGTTCTTCTCAGTGCAGAATTTCCAGCTGAGATATTTCTTGCTGTCGAGGTAGTATGTTTTTCCAAACAGGAAGATGTGAAGTACTTGCTCTGATTTTTGTCACAGAAATGCTGATTTAAAGACTTCCAAAGAAGTAGAAGAGCTACAATATTATTCATACCAAAGCAGCATTATCAATATCAGTGCTAGGCATTCTAGAAACACTTCTAAATACAAAGGCAATACTGGAGTGTGTATATGGGTAAGTGTTCTGCATCTGAGTTTAGGTTTTTGAGAAATCTTGGAGGACAGCAAGAACTGCTAAGGGCTGAACACTCTGGAAAACTTCTATTTGGATGCCAGTGGAGAATTATTTGGCTTCATCTGTCTTGAAAATCTAACCCATTGTTTCTGGGAACTCTAAATTCATGAAACGACTTACTTTCTCATTTAGTATTTTGTATGGGTAGCAGTGATCTTTATCTGTGACACTGTCTATTATATTTGTCACAATTATGAAGTTATTTATGCTGTGCTTATTTTAAATTGAAACTATACAGACCAATTAAAATATTTGGAGTCATGAAGAGGGAAATGAGAGTAGTTGGTGGAAAAATCACTAGATACTAGCAAACATTTCCTTCTGTTTCTTTAATCATTCTTCTGCTGAGAATTTTATAGAAGTAGGAAAAGATTTTTTTCCCCAAATGAAATGAACTGGGGGGCATCCCTAGGTTGAAAGAGTTAGTACCCAGTGGCCGAGATGGAAACTATCTGACAACAAACAGCTTTTGATTTGGGGGTGTGATAGAGTATTTGGAAAGTAAAATGATGTTGTTTTAAAGCTCAAAAAATTCACACATTCAAGCTGGCAAAACCTTTAGCAGGGACACAGTGTTGCTATCAGAAGAAAATTGCTGTTAATTTAGCCCATGTTTTGTTTTGGTTTGGTTTTTGGAGGGATAGCGTGAGCAGGGCATGCTTCCACGCATGGTTAAACATCTCAACACCTTTGCAAATCTGACCCTTGCTGCAGAGTCCTCGGAATCAGTTTTTGCTGATGGATTCCAAATGTGGGTTGCATAAGTTTCTCCTGAGGGACACTAGCAGACTTCACGGGCTGCCAGCTCCCAGAAATATGCCCTCGGATTGCGTGCACATATTTGGACATTTTGTGCAAATGAATGATAAAATGTTTGACTGTGCTGGCCTGTCCTAGCTGTCTTGGCTTTGTCTGTGCTTTAAACCCTTGTGAGCTCAGTGCTCGCTGAAACAAGCAACTGACTAAGGAGACAACATGAGAAGTGGCCTCTGTCCTGGAGGCCTTTATGAAGACTCTTTGGTCAGACACCCCCCAGGATGGGCAAAGATGAATCTTTCACACACCTTCAGCCTGCCAGCCTCAATACTTGGAACGGTTGGTAGATCTGCTGTACTAAAGATTGTTTGGTCTTGTTCACAGCTGTCCAGGGCAGGGCAGCAGCATCTGTCTCCGTCTTGAGCCACATCAGCTGGTGTGTGCAGATGGGTAGCTATGTGAAGCAGAATTAAACAGCAGACCTAGCATGCTCTCCAATCTATAGCTGCCCTTCCCTCATCTGCCATACATCAGAACTGCACTGCCTCTGCTGCCAGGGAAGTCAAAGTGGTGTTTGGCTTGGCCTACACTGTATCAGGGGTCAGCATTACTCATTCTGTCAGAATACAAACACATCTTTCATTTTCCCCAGCAAAATATTGAAAGTGGCTACGTTCACTGTTCTGGAATAACAGAGGTTGAAGAGAGCCCCGATGTTCCAGCAGAGACATTGTAAGAAGTCCATCTGCCACTACGTTGTTTTGGGACCAAACCAGGTGTTATAAGAATGGATGCTCAGGGTTAAGTGCTGGGAGATTTGTATTAGCAGTCTGCATCCAAGACTCTGTTTTCTTCAGGTTTCTGTCAGAAAGGGGCCACATTTCCCTTCTCAGCTCCTTTCCCATAGCCCGGTAATTGTGTGCCAGAAGAATTCATCTACCCTGCTGTCCTCTTTCCCCAAGGCTCTCCCAGCTATGGCAGGGAGTAGGCAGGATTGTTAAATGATTAATTGCCTTTGGTGGAGTTATTTTTAACCTGAATCACTTCAGTTACTGAGTTTATAGTGCAGACCCACAAGCACTTCTGTTGGCCAACCCCAGAGGGCTGAAGTATGGAACTGGCCTGGGAATTGGTGGTCAAGGGATAATAGGAAACTTCTTCAGCTGGCTTCACTGCCAAAGCCAATCGTTTAGCTAAATCCCAACACTCAATACAAAGTTTACAAACATCAATAAATGGTTTGGCCTTGACTTTATAGGGATGAGGGGAGCAAGGAAAGAAGCTTCTGCCACTGGGTTTGCCCAGGTCCATGTAACTGGATCAACCAGACTTGGGGTGGAACCCAAGTCCCCTGCATCCTGCCTTAGTCTAAAGCAGTAGGCAAGGCAAGGGAGGAGTGACCAGCCGGCACAGGACCAAGAAACGTGCAGCTTGTTTGACAGAGGAGGAATATCTTTGGCCTCTCTCCACATGGAAATAAATCATTGCAATCCTCCACAGCTCACAAGACAAAAGAAACTTTTTGCATGATCATAATTAGCAACACATTGTACTACCACAGAGTTCTTTTGTTTGCTATTTTGCAACAGAGCAGAGCAAGTTTTTTCCTCTCCTCTGCCACCCACTGACCCCTTTGCCCTTTCAGCTGTCACCCCTGGCACCCCAAAAACTGTAGAGAATTGGTTTGTTGACTTGAAACTCTGAAATCTCAAACTGAGTTTCTGCCTTTCCTTGACAGAAAAAGTGAGGAGAAACTGGGAAGGATTTGAAAGCTTTGGCCCAGCTGAAAGATTCTCCTAGACCCCAGGGGAAAACAGCCCTTAAGGTGAATCCTCTGTCTCTCTTTTGTGGCAGAAGGATGTCAGTTGACAGTGTCAGAACTTGTCTAATGTATGTTTTTACAGAATTATTTTTATTACAAACAAATCTGAGTGCCAAATCAACTGCCTTTGTTGCTTCGGTACTGTTATCTGTACAGAGGGCTGAATTTAAGGTAACAATAGGTTTGCCTCATGGGGTGGTGTTTGATGAGCAGTGCTTCAGCTTTTATGGAAAGCTAGTTCATAGCCTTTACGAAGACTTATGTGCTGTTGTAACTACATCTTCCTGAGTTTGCAGGGAGCCTGAAACAGTACAGATGCCAAAAACTACTGGTCACTCCAGTGAGAGGAGAGGCTGTGTTGAAGCCTGGCCAGTTGAAGTCTCTTAGAAAGGTATGCTGGCCCTTGGAGACTTTATCACTTTCTACAACTACCTGAAAGGGGGTTATGGTGAGGTGGGTGTTCTCTTCTCCCAAGTAACTAGCGATTAGAACAAGAGGAAATGGCCTCAAGTTGTGCCAGGGGAGGTTTAGACTAGATATTAGGAAAAATGTCTTTACTGAGAGAGTGGTTCAACATTGGAACAGGCTGCCCAGGGAGTTGGTGGAGTCACCATCACTGGAAGTGTTCGAAAAAACGTGTAGACATGGCACTTCAGGATATGGTTTAGTGGACTTGGTGGTGTTGGGTTGATGGTTGGACTTGATGATCTTAAAGGTCTTTTCCAACCTTAATGATTCTGTGGATTATCTAACTCTCCTTTCTTTGCCTTTGAAAGAATGGGAGTTCCAAAGATCATCCTCTCCGTGCCCATCTCTTTCATTCCCTTAATCTACGAAGTGGTGAGGGTTTGCCCTTGGTAGCATTCATCTCTCAACTAAACACCCAATCCATGCTTGGGAACTCAGTTTAATTTCAGGGTGAAAGGAACTGTACGTTCACTTGGTAAGAGGTTGAGGTTGTGCTTTGGGCCCATGAGTGATTAGTTGCATGAGAATAGAAAAATGTTTTTCCTGTTTGGTTTAATTAGCATAGAGCTTACATTTCACATAGAAATTTGACAGAGGACATCAAATGTTCCTAATTGTTGGCCAGTAAAAACAAAGTAAGATGGCTTCAGCCATTGGTTTGATGTTGTATCGCCCAGGGAAGGGGAGTTTGCTGTCAAACACAGCAGTCTGAATTCTTGGCTGAGAAAAACAAATCAGTCCAAGAATCCACAGAGCAATAACTCTTCAAAATCTGAAAATGGCATGTACCTTTCAGAGTGTGGAAGCTCCCACAGCCCCAGAGGAAGTCCCTCCCTCTCTGTACTGGCTGCCAGATCAGGCCAGATTTGTTCAGAAATTGTTCTCAGTCATAAAGTTTTCTTGTTTGAAGGGCCTGATGCCAAACACCTTGACTCTGGGTCTGCAGTGTGGCAGAATGCAGGTGGCCTCTGCCTATACCGGTCGGTCCTGTTCTGCTGTTTGATATTATATTAACAAGAGAGAGCTAGGACAGGCTTTATGTAAATTATATTTTTATTTAGTTTCAGCCTGAAATAAAACTTGCTGGCTTGCTCCTCAGAAGAGGAGCCCTGGGAATGTTTAAGAGACTCTGTTGACTGGCTTTCTTGTTACTGAAACCTAACATTGCCCCCGCCCTGTCTTCGATTTCACTCGAGTCACTTCAGAGCTGGGCTACTCTCCCTAGAGATCTGTAAATTTTAGACTTTATGTGGTGCAGCCAGATCCAAAACTCACTCTGTAACTGCAGAACCAGGAATTCAGGGGCTCTGAGATGAAGAGAGCATTCAGCTGTGAGATCTGCAGGCGTATTCTAGCCAGGACATGCTGGTGCTAGTCCAGTACAGCCTGCTGAGAAGTAGTGGCTCATAAGCTTGGGTGCAGTACCCTGCTAGAGTGGCTTGCTCACACTGTGTGGGCTACTAGCTTGGGTCTCTGCTAGCTCAGGCATTGCTTCCCTAGGCTCTGTTTTGCTCCCTAAATTTAAGAATTGGATCTTGTGTTGATGGATGTTCTGCTTGTCCAGCAGCCAAGTACAAATTATTCCTACTTCCAACTGCAGTCTGCAAGCCAAGAGCTAGACCACATTAGCTAGGGAACCACTGCATTTCCTGCCAGTCTTCCAGAGTGCAGCCTGGGGCATCTCATGGCTGAGATGGATAGGGTTCAGCTGTTGAGAGGAAGAGCCCTTCCAGAAAAGCTGCTTGTGAACTGGGGATAGATGGGTGGAAGGGATAGAGGGTTCACAGTTTTGAAGTATAGTGTCCAGGCGCTCTTCCATTCCGTGATCCAACCCAGCAGACTGATGTGGGATCTGATGAGTAGCTGCGGGTGGTGTGTGGGGTCAGATGACAAGAGGGAGGCTGTGGTGATGTGCCACAACCAGAGAACGTGCCTCCAGCTGGGCCCACACTCATAGGAGCCCTGTTAAAAGGCACGCTCCCCAGCTGCAAACTTAACACCATCATCCCTCCCCATTGTATGACCCAGCCTACGGGATATCCTGTTTTGGGGGGAAAAGAGCGCAAGGAGGTCTGCAGAATGAAAGTGCCTGATGGTCTGATGAATTGTAGGCGTGTAAGATTCTGCCAGAGCAGGAGCACAGGCCCTTGGTCAAAGCAAATATTAAGGAATAACAATGAGAATGTGAATCTGAAAGCACTCTGATAAATAAATGTCAAAATCAAATAGTTCTGAGTTTGGTTTTGATTCGCCTGCTGGATCTACATTGTGCTGCTTGCTTAAAGAGTAACTAATGTTTATTTTTGTCCTGCAGTGTGTATTTAGGGAGCAACTTCAGAACCAGGCCAGCAATTAGTAACATTTTGAATGCTCTGGCACTCTGAATGGGAGCAACATAATGAGGTTCCTCTCTTTTTATGGCACAAATGGGTCTTGATGGTCATCGTCTTTTTCTGGAAGGCAAGAAATCTCATAATTGTATCTGTCTTCCTCCTTTTTAGGTCAGCTATGAGATGCTGGGAAAAATCCCCATCCTAAAGAGTCTTCGATACAGAGAGAAGCAGACTGGCAAGGATGTTGCCCTCCAAGATGAACATTCAGACTTGGCAAATGTCAACACACCAGTGGCATTAAATGAGAAGGCGATGGCTGAAAATACAAGACCACTGACTGCTATGAGCTCAGCTCAAATAGGACAACATTATGTTGAAAATGATTCTTTAAGTCCCAAATTAGAGGGATCTGACATGATTACTACTGTCTATGTGGGGAACATACCTCCCAGTGTAAGAGTGAGCGAGCTGAAATGTGCTTTAAGGGATTTCCATGCGACTCCTTTACGACTGAACTGGCAAGGAGCACAGCACAGGGCTTTTCTCGATTACAAGGATAAAGCAACTGCAGAGAGTGCTGTATCCTCTTTGAAAGGCTTGAGCCTCAGGGGTAATACTTTGCAAGTTGAGCTGGCCAAGAATCAGAGAAACAAAGGGCAAGTAGAAATCAATAGTCAGAAATGAATATGAATTGAGGAAAAAAAATAAGCGTCTTTTCATTTTTTGTGGGAAGCCAATGTAAGTTTTCAAGGATATTAGTATATCCTCTGATTTCTGCAGGCTAAACAGCAAAGTGCAAAGCCACCTTTTCAAATAAATGAGGCATACATCTCATAGCTGACTTGCCTGCCTCATTCTTGCACTTGTACATTCAAAGTATATTTGTCAAGACAGATGACAGAGGGGCCATTTCCCCAAACGGTTATCCACAAAGTACCCACACTCTGTGTATTTATTTTTCATTGTCTGGGGCTTGATTTGCTGTTTGGCGTCTGTGTTTGTTAGGCCTGGATCAAAAACCTGCCCCTTGGTAGCTGTGTGCAGCTACATGTAGTGAGGTGGTTATGTTCTGTCATCTAAAGGTTGTACCTGCAAATTTGTACTTGTGCGCTTTAAAAGCCAACTGCAGAAAAATCTGTCTCAAGGGTTACAGTTCTGTTTACTAAAAAATGAGGTTTGCCTGTTGGGAGTTTTCAGCATATTTTTCATTAAAATGGCCAGGGGGAGAGATTGCCTTTTTCGTGCTCTTGAAGAATGGCTGTGGAAACACTGGCTCAGCCACTGATTTCTAGTGATAGCTGTTAACATCAGGTGGAAGAGATGGTAGTCCCTTTCTCAGCTTTGTTTTGTTAATTCAGCCCTTTGTAAACCTTGTATTTCTTATTTTAGTCTGGCAGGGGAAAGCGAAGACCAGTTTTCTCCTCTGCTTTTTCTCAAAACACTTCAGGTACCTTTTTCATGGGTGCAGATAATTATAAAACAGATGCTTTTCCTGATTGTCTTGTCTCTTATAATTTGGTGTGATTCCATTAAGTGAAATTACATTAATATTAATCATTGTAGTGAAAATGAAAAGCAGACAGACCATGGTCAAAACTTGTGGGTGACTAGTCTGGTATGGAGTTGTTTGAAAAGCTGCTGGAGATAGTAGCAAAGCCTGTTCCTGCTGTGCCTTTGTCACCACCAGTGTGGTCTTCCTGCACCCACAACATCAGTGATGAGGGTTAGACAGCAACACTGGCAACATTTTTTTATGAAAGTGCTATCAAGAACTAGCTTGAACAGTAAGACTTGCCCACATGTGAACATTCACTTATGGTGTAAAGGAGAATGATGATTTATTTGGTATGGCTTTTATTACTTTTTTTTTCCTTCAGTTTCCTATTCCTGAAAAACAAGTTGAATTTTGGCTGAACCATCCTTTCTAAACAGAAGCACTTTTGCCATTGATGCTGGGCACATAGTCAAAGTAAGCATCTAAATGGATTTTTTTTTTTTTAAGTATGAGTTGGAAACTTTTTTTAGCCAGAGGGTACTGTTAAGTATAGTTTAAGCACGTTATTATGCCTCAAGGGTCAGGCATTTCATACAGTATTAAATAAAAAGTTCTCATCATTATCATGTACTCTGTACAGAGGGGCTTAAGGAAAGCATTGCTTCAACTTCTTGTAAAGTCAACAAAGGAAAGGTTTCTGGAAAAAAAAAAGTGCTGTGCTGTAAAATACTCTTTCTTTCTCCAGCTCAAAAATGTTTTCAGTATCACTTAGCCTGAATTAAAACATAAGCACTGCGGAGTCCTCTGCATCTTATTTCAGTAGTTGCGCACTTCAAGGGTAAGAGTCAAGGATTATGTTACTACTCAAACATACTCATTACATCATGAGCTTAGAAAGCGGAGGAAAGAAAAGCAAAAAAATAATTATACATCACTGCCTTCCCCTTCCAAATGATGGCAAATTAAGTAACGTGGTCTTTTGGTGATCTTTTTGACTCTTGCAATACTGCTTGCTTTGGTGAAGATGCGGAGGTGACCTTAGCAGTTAAAAAGCGGTTATTCAGCCAGTGAAAACTTCCAGCATCTCAAACTTCCCCTGTTGCATTGCTGGTTGTGAACCAGCCTTTTCTGGTCAAATTTGTGGGAATTTCATCCTCTACCTTCTTTCCTGTGTTAACATCTGAAGTTTCAGTGCAGGTATGTTTACATGTTATGTAAATGTGTTACAATTGCTTGCTTTGCTCTCAGCACTGCATGCAGTCAGGGGCCAGTTTTGCTTGGACAAACACATCTAGATGATCTTCTGTTCGTGGGTGTAGTTCTGAGCTGTGCTAGGTCTGTATTCAGGTGGGCAGATCTCTGCAGCCTGTCACTTTTTTCTGTTGGGTATTGTGAGGCCACATTTCACCTAATATCTTGCTACTTTCCTAATTAGCAGTCCAGACCACAGTTCGGAGCAGCTACTAGCTAGGCAGAGGTATATAACTGTAGTTAGGCCCAGAGAAGGAAAAATAAGCTTAAGCTAATGCATCATTCATTAGCATTTTGAATGGGCTGGAATAATGATGTTGATGCTATGATAGCTGTATTTCCAACTTACCTGGATTTAAAATTACTGCTTTATTAATAAACAGCAAGGTCTTTTGGGCCTTGCCATCTTAAAGGCATTAAAGAATGTTTTTAATTCAAAGTAGCACCTGGTCCAGGTCAAAGTTTGGCAACCTGTTGCAAACCCATCTGCACCAGCAGCTTCAGCGAATTGATAGCGACTGGAGTACAGGTACAACTTCATTTCTGTCATCTCTGCTTTAAGAGCAACAACCTGCAGGGAAGGAGTTAGTGCAGGCAGCTGCTGAAAATAGAGCCTGAAGCTGCAGAAAGCTTGCCAGGGTTCAGAGCTTCTGCAGGGGCTGTTACCTGGAGGTAAAACAGCCCTCGGAAATCACCTTTGGGGAAAACAAGAGCCCGAGTATTTACTTTCTGCAAAAAAGCAGCATGACTTGCAGCACAACTGTTCTATAAGCTTACCTGTGAAGAGGAGGGTATAGCTCATGCTTTCTGAAATGCATCATATACCAGCACAGCAGGAGGTGGAGCCTGTGCCTGCTGAAGTTGATGTCATTTCTGTCTTGGACAGCAAGGGAAGCAGTGATGAGGATGGGGCCCTTCCTGCTCCTTGGGAAGCTGCTCATCTTTAGCTAAAAGACATTTCAGTGCAAGATGCTGAATTGCTATTTAATTAAGTAATGCAAGACTGCCCAAGGCACACGCCTGCATGGCCTTCTGGTGTCTTTAGCTGTATGATGTGGATTTTTTCTTGTGGGCTGACCAAGTTCCTACTTGAGGAAACAGCAGATTTTGAAGAAAAAGTGAATGGGGCAGTCTGCATGTCTTAGATCTATTGTTTCAGGCTCTCTGCATGCTCAGGAAGACATCAGTTGCACACTTCTGACTTTTCTGTAAATCCCCAAAACTGAAATGCCATACATGTTAGTGAATCCTTGGCCTCTGATCTCATAACGAAACTTGAGGAACCGAAGCCTGCTTATGTCTTACTTTGGCCCACACCAAGACTATGCAAGATATTTTGCCACCAATCAAACCACAAAGAAGAAGAATTTAGAGTCTGAATTTACAGGCTTTAAAAATGAAAACCTTTACTTGAGCAATAATTCTTCATTTTGTACCTGTCCTAGTTGTGGCCCTGCTGTTAGCACGCAGGTTGAACTAGGCTACACCTATGCAGATAGACCTCCATCCACAATGACAAAGTGCCTGGATGCTGCAGAAAAGTCTGAAATGCTGGTGATGATAGATGGGTAGTCTGCTTTTAATAGGAAATCAAGTGATCCCTAACACAGACTTGATTTTAGTTCACTTGCAGCAGCAGAGCAGCCTGTGTTTCACTGCTGTGTGATGAGAAGAAAAGTTCAGCAGTACAATGGGAAATACTTTACTGAGCCAACTTTGTTCAGAAGTAATTAAAAACGAGGTCTTTCTATTCTCTGTGCAGCCCGATGTCCTCGCTTGTCATGTGGTTCAGGGCATTCTTTCCAGCTCCTTTCATGGCACAAACAAGTTAGGATGTTGTTATTGCACACCCCTCTTTTGGAGGGTTCAATGGGGAAAGATGCTGAGCAGCTCCAGAGGCTGGTCGGTGTGAGCAAACCCAGGTCCACCCTCATGGCAGCTGAGAGGGTGTGGGATCCAGCAGCGACCACCCGAGGTGTTACATCATGGGCGTGAGTTTCCCAGGGCGATTTCTTGCCTCGCTTATGGGAGAGAGGCGAGGAGAAAACAGTATCGGATGAATGGAGCCTCTACCAGATCCATTAGGCTCGACAACATGGTCACTTTGGAGGAGGTTTTCTTTTGTTGAATGATATTAGTCACAGCATGGTGTGTGGCACAGAGCAGTGAGGCAACACTGTAATCTGCTAACAATAAAAGCGAGGTGGCTAACTGCCACTCCGCGCTGAAAACTATACAATCGTTAGGGTTTTCCTTCAGACAGCCATGTCCATGCATTTCCTGGAACAAGGACAAGGCCACACAGCTTCAATCCACCGAAGACAACAGCGAGTAAACAAGCCATGTTGCTGTGTAGTCTTCTCTGAGTGACAA
>NW_010544808.1:19138-22400 GCF_000687285.1 Phaethon lepturus
AAAACCTCCCCTTCAGGGTGGGGAGGGAGAGAAACCTTACCCTGGGTCCCACAGCCAGGTCCCCATCCAGCCCTCCAGCGTCTCTGTGCACATCAGTCCCTGGTCCCCTCCCAGAAAGCAGTCTTTAAGGATGGAGGCTTTAGCTCATTATCTTTGGAGACCAATAAAATATCTCAGAAAAGGGATGGTTAAATACTGTCTTCAAGTTGTGTCCCCTTTTTTTTTTTTTAATTTCATCATCTTCTACTGCTCCAAAGGGAGAAACAAATGTTTTTAGGGGAATGTTTCCATTGAAAAATCTAGCACTGGGGCTGTGTTTTTCTCCAAAACTGCAGCAAGGGGTGAGAAGGGGGAGGAAAAGCGTGTGCTGGGATTTCACTCATTCCAGTTCCTCAGAAGGAACAGCCCCATGCAGCAGTTCTGGCTCTGGAGGAAACATCTGTGGCTGTGGCCATGTTACTCAGGCAAACATACCCCTCTGTGAGGTAGGCTGTTGTGTAAGAATGCTTTTATTTCCTCATTGCCATCTATTAAAGATTATCTCCCTAGAAGAAAAGTGCACCATTTCCCATGTTTTCATGTGTAATGTCCGTGATGTCTGCTATAAACATCATGAAATGTTCCCCTACCCCTACACAGACATAGGTATAAAAGTCACTGCTTTTCATCTTTCAAAGCCCTGCAGAAATGTTTAGGGTCGTGTATCCTGCCATTGTTCTGGGCTGGGCATCCCACTGAAGTCACTGGGAGAAATGAGTTCAGGATACGGACCTATCTAGTCAATCTTTACAGTGGCCCCAGTAACATCCACATTTTACAGATGGGAAAATGAGGCAGGAGGAGATGGCTCCTGATAGACTAGGTCCAACTGGTAATTCCTACCACTTCGGAAAACAACCAGAGAGAACGGACTAGAAACTCATCAAAAGCTCTCAAAAAAAAAAACAAAACAAAAAAACCACAAAAACAATCCCATAGCGTGGTAGCCTTTGGACTTTTCTATGTGACAGGTACCTGGTGTCCCAGTCGGGCATCTTGTTGCTTCCCAAGGGAGAGCTGCAGCATCGTGGTCACTCTGCCTCCACACACCGGCCAGAGCCACCGGCCAGCCCTGCTGTGGCTGGGAAGCGTGCGATCCTGCGGGTCCTCCTGCTCCAGAAGAGCCATCCAGTCAAGGCAGCCAACTCAAGCCTCCTTCCAGTCCAGGGACATAAACCGCAGCTCTCTCCCTGTGAGACGAGACGTGAGACAGAAACAGAGATACTTTTTCCTGAGACGTGCCTCCTCCAGAGGTGTAGCAAGTCTCCTAAGTGCGTTACGGTCCACCCATCCCATGCAGCAGCACAGGGAGCTAAACCAGGGTGATTTTCTTTCTTTAAGGAATAAAGCAAACATACAGGACTGTTAGATGGGAGGGAAAAAAAAAAAAGGGCAGGGAAAGAAGGGAAACATTCACGAAATGCTGCAAAAGCTTCTACATTTCTAGGCATTAGCGTATCCATTGCTGCCACTCCTTCGTATTTTTGAGTGAATAATTGTTCAGACAAGAGTAATACTTACATTTTTCCAGAGGGATATCGTGTTTTCAGCGTGTTTCCAGGCACCTGCACTGCTCAGACTCCAAAGCGTAGCGTTTCCATCTCTCTGAAGGAGGCGATTACTCGGGAAGCTGGTCTGCAGCGGCTTTGCTTTACCACCACAGAGGAACACAATTGCTGTAGCAAGTTCTGCTCCGAGTGAACTCTTGGTACTGTAAGTCCCTGAAAAACTTTCCAGGCCCTGTCATCTTGCTTTCCCAGGTGTGTTTGCTTATTTTTTCAGTAATTAGCCTGAAGCTGAGCTGAGCCGCAGAACTGCACTTTCTGTACCGTTCTGGGTCTTTCAACTCCTGCTGCTTTAAAGAAAGAAACGCCTATGTTCAGGCCCGTATATTTACACCAGTGTAAGAACTACTGAAGTAAAGCGGCACTGCCAGTGTCCCTGCATCCCTTTCCATGATGAAGCAGAGATGGTTTGACCTCTAGAATTGTCGCTTGCTCTCTAATGCTTGTACCAGTGGCCTACAGTCTTCTGGGCATCTCTCAGAGGACCTGCGAGACGTGTCTGAGAAGAGGAAATTCATGTTTACGACGCAGAGGTTCACCTCAGTGAAATTTTCTGAAGGATCTGCATCTCCCTCGCAAAAATGTAGCTCATTTTAAGATTGGGTTTAAAACATTTCTCAGAAGTTGGATGGCTCAGAGCAACATGCGATAACGGGAATTAGTCTCAAAGAGCCTTTTATAAGCCTGTGCAGATAGAGAGATCTCCAAGCCAGAAGCTCAATAACAATAAGGTTTATTCCTCCTGTTATCTTTCTTTAATAATATTCTGATTTTAGTTTCTTATTGGCAAGATGAATACTGGCAGTGAAAGTTATTTAAAGAAAAACAACTGGGCTGCTTGCCTTTCCTCACTTTTTGAGCCAATCTGATAATTGTTTTTATGAATAACATCAACTCAGGACTGCAGAGCTGCTTGTTAGCACTCAGGTCATCTCTCCTGCTCATCAAAGGATTTCCTTTAGCCAGGCACACGCTCACCTGCATCAGGTATTTTGTCCTGAGGGTGACTCCCAGTGGCAAAGATTTCTTGGCAGGAATGTGCAAATGGGGAGCCCACAGAAGCACCCCGGCACTGTCTTTTCCTGCAGAAATTGGTGTTGGGCAGCAGTTGTGCTTGTAAATACACACAGAAAGGGAACAAATGCTGAGGTGTGATCTTCCAAAGGCATTTCAGTGACATTGAAGTCAAAGTCCCTTTTCCAAGAGCGACAAGAACTGTGGCTCAGATCCCCCGTGGGTCCTAAACTTCTTGGGCTTGAGAGAGAAATCAGGCACCCAATTATTCTGATGGATCTGAGCCTTTACCTGCTAAGACATTGGTACCAAACTCAGAACTTGGCCTTCCAAATATACATTTAAGATTCAAGGTGTCTGTTCCCACCAGTAAAATCTCCAAGGCACCTGGTTTTCTATGTCTGGGCAACCACCTGAGAGCATCGTGTGCTGAGCATCTGTATGCACGGGCTACTTCGTGCTACCCCATGGCAAGTATTCCCATCTGTCCCACCTGAGCACGGGACAGGCCTGGTCCAGAAGCGTCCCATAAAGGAGTTTTGCCTGGCATGTTCAGCCACCAATACCGCCATCCTAAATCTGAAGGGGTGATAAAAGGACGCTCACCTCCGGAGCTCCGAGTGCCAGGAAGGGGAATAAAAAAA
>NW_010544809.1:0-1332 GCF_000687285.1 Phaethon lepturus
GTTGCACTCCATCAGCTGCGAGCAGGCCCAGACAATTATGATTGTATTCTGTGGAGGGGAGGAAGATATGTGTTGGCAAAACCTTTATGATGACAGTTATCCGAGTGCAAATGCCCGTAACTAATTATTCTTTCTTGCTCATCCCTGTATTTCTCAGAATTCAAATAATTTCAAGCAGAAGGACAGGAAAAAAAAGTCAGTTGAGGACCATGTCAGCTGAGACTTTTCTCAGGCTGAGGTTTTCTATGGAAGACAACTCCAGATTTTGGATCCAGCAGTGTCTAACACGCAACTTGAAGTCAAACATCTCAGCTGGTATAGCGGTAGCCACTGTGCTGAGTTCCCTCTTAGCACACACTATTTCAGACTTGACGTGCCAATAAGAACTTGAAGTGGGTGCAGGTCTCACTGCTGGAAAGCCCAGAGTCTGAATTCAACTGCAACATAATAAATCAAAATCCTTTCAATTATAACAAGGGGATTTGCAAACTGATGGTTCTTCTACCAATTTTCAGCTTCTGTGGATAAGACAGACATAGATCTATATACCAGAAGGATGTTTTTGTTTATTTTAGTGACTTAAAGGGAGCATCTCTATTTTTCTTGGGCAGAGCAGTTCTGACTCTCTGTCATCTTGGACCTGTCATTGTAACCACTCCAGAATCACAGAATCACAGAATCACAGAATCACTAAGGTTGGAAAGGACCTTCAAGATCATCAAGTCTAATCATTAATCCAGCGCCACCATGTCCCCTAAACCATGTCCTGAAGCGCCACATCCACACGTTTTTTGAACACTTCCAGTGATGGTGACTCCACCACCTCCCTGGGCAGCCTGTTCCAATGCTTGACCACCCTCATGGTGAAGAAATTTTTCCTAATATCCAATCTAAACCTCCCCTGGCACAACTTGAGGCCATTTCCTCTCATCCTATTGCTGGTTACTTGGGAGAAGAGACCAACACCCTCATCGCCACAACCCTTTTCAGGTAGTTGTAGAGTGTGATGACGTCTCTCCTCAGCCTCCTCTTCTCCAGACTGAACAACCCCAGTTCCCTCAGCCGCTCCTCATAAGACTTGTGCTCCAGACCCCTCAACAGCTTCGTTGCCCTTCTCTGGACACGCTCCAGCACCTCAGCATCCTTCTTGGAGTGAGGGGCCCAAAACTGAACACAGGATTCGAGGTGCGGCCTCACCAGTGCCGAGTACAGGGGCACGATCACTTCCCTGCTCCTGCTGGCCACACTATTGCTGATACAGGCCAGGACGCTGTTGGCCTTCTTGGCCACCTGGGCACACTGCTGGCTCATGTTCAGCCGGCTGTCAACCAG
>NW_010544809.1:1465-4037 GCF_000687285.1 Phaethon lepturus
ACCTCAGCCCATCGATCCAGCCTGTCCAGATCCCTCTGCAGAGCCCTCCTACCCTCCAGCAGATCAACACTCCCACCCAGCTTGGTGTCATCTGCAAACTTACTGAGGGAGCACTCGATTCCCTCATCCAGATCATCAATGAAGATATTGAACAAGACCGGCCCCAGAACTGAGCCCTGGGGAACACTTGTGTGACCAGCTGCCAGCTGGATTTAACTCCATTCACTACAACTCTCTGGGCTCGGCCACCCAGCCAGTTCCTCACCCAGCGAAGAGTAAACCTGTCCAAGTCACAAGCCGCCAGTTTCTCCAGGAGAATGCTGTGGGAGACGCTGTCAAAGGCTTTCCTAAAGTCCAGGTAGACAACATCCACAGCCTTTCCCTCATCTGTTAGGTGGGTCACCTGGTCATAGAAGGAGAGCAGGTTGGTCAAGCAGGACCTGCCTTTCATGAACCCATGCTGGCTGGGCCTGATCACTTGGTTGTCCTGCACATGCCCTGTGAGCACTCTCAAGACCAACCCCTCCATGATCTTCCCTGGTATGGAGGTCAGTCTGACAGGCCTGTAGTTCCTGGGACCCTCCTTCCGGCCCTTCTTGTAGATGGATGTCACATTGGCAAGCCTCCAGTCTTCTGCGACGTCCCTTGTTAACCAGGACTGCTGATAAATGATGGAGAGTGGCTTGGCAAGCTCCTCCACCAGCTCTCTCAGTACATGGTTCTTAATCCACGATAGAGATACATCTCTTCCAAATCCCAAATTAACATAATGCTTTTACACTCATTTAAGCTGAGTTGATGAGGCTCATTAAAGGCTTAAATAGGGGGATCCCATTGGTCTTTATTACTGTTTGTAGAGCCTCAACTGAAAAATACCATCTTCAGCTGCAAAATATCCTCTTATTGAGACTGAGTTTCAAAAATAAACTTTTCTCCTAAGCCGCACTATACACGGCAATTTTATGCTTTAAAAAACACAGCAACAAAGTACTAATTTTATTGCTTTTGGCTGTCTGCTCCTTCTCTCATTCATACATCATTTAGCTTCGGTTTAAGCAGTGAAAACATCAGATAATCTGTAGAAGGAGACAGCTGGTTTGAACTGATGTTTTCCTGTAATACTCTTTTTTTTATATTATCTTTTGTGCCATCATGGTACATCAATAATTTATACAGCATTTATTTATGCAATAAGGCACAAGTGGGCATATTGTCTATAGCTATTCTATGCACATCAACAAGGCCTTGTTCACTCTACGGCCTTGAAGTATGTATAGTAATGGACGTATGAAACTTTCTCTAGAGTACGTTATTGCTCTTGTTTTACATTCTTTTAACATTTAACTTGGGGGGGGGGGGGTGGGTTAGGGGGTTGGTTTGTTTTTGAAAAGGGAATTTTCAGGCCAAACCTAGAGAATACTCTTATCACTTTGGCTTCATCCTTTTATATGGTGAGTACATTAATAAATAATACAACGCTGTCCTGCACAGTGCATCCCACTCTGAGGGAGATGTTGGTCACAGCCTGCTGTGGTCCAGGAGACCTCAGAGGGTCTCACTGAGAACCGCTGTTTGTAGGGTCGGAAGTTGATTGACTTTAGGCATCAGTGAACTTCTATCCTGGCCACAACCCAGACAGGTAATTTCTCAAGTCTCCAGTAGCAGCGGTACTGGTTGTTCCAGGGCTCTCAGGGGTTGATTAGTTAGTCCTGTTATTGTTCCTCACCCTAATCAGGGGTGTACCAATGTACCAAATGTACCAATTCCTGGTACAACCAGTTCCACTCCCCACCTCAGCTACGCAAGAGTGCTTGGTAGGGTCGAGGCACTCTCAACCACCAAACCCTTTGTTCAAAGGCCAAAGCTTGCCAGGCAGCTGAATTCCTTCAGGTCGTAGAGTGGCCCAGGAGCAAGGCAAGGGGGGGGTGTGGAAAATGCACCTCCACAACCCTCCCCGTGACTAAAGCCAATCTATCTCTTTCTCACAGAGTGGTGATGTGGTTGCCTCTTGCCTCTGTGCTTATAAACAGAGTAATATTATATTCCAGTTGTAATTTAAAAGGAATTTTTTGTGTTAGATTAAACTTTGTAACCAGTAACAATTTCATTAGATGGGATTAAACAACATTATATACATGAGGAGGTTTTTGCACTAACATAATTTGGTGTGCCATTCACCAAGTTTTGATGTATAAAACAATGTTTGATAATGAACATAGTATAACAAGAGTCAATAGAATTACGATGGGATGTAACATCTGGTTCGGTGTCCCCATTGCTGTTGGAGGCCATCCAAATAGAGTGTTCCACCAGTGATGTTCCCCATCTTTCTTCACTCTTTCTAGGACACGGTGTATCTCCTCTGCCCGGGCACAGTGTATCTCTTCTGCATCATGATGAACAGTGATCAGAGTTTTGTGTCCATTGTTTCGGACACGTTCTAGGAGTTGGCTCAGGTTGTCATGTGGTAAGAGTTTTCTCACCAATGTGAGATTCATTCCAATAGGGGTAGGCAGTAAATCTTGATACGATGTATAATTAGATTGTGAGGGAAGTAAGGAGAGGGGTCAGC
>NW_010544810.1:0-297 GCF_000687285.1 Phaethon lepturus
CGCGCGTGTCCGGGTGTTTCTCGGCTTTTCCGAAGCTGACCCTGGTGCTGGGCAGTCTGCTCTGGTCTGGGCAAGGAGCTGGTGTGAGACACTCCGGATAACTGGAAATTCTGTGCAGAGAAGCGTCCCAAACTGGGAACACTGGGAGGTCACCGTTGCTACGGGTGCTTCGGTGGAGCTTTGGTGTTGGTACAGGCTTGTGGTGCAAGCGGCACTCGAGCGTTTCCCGGCGTCTTCCCACCCCCATGGAGCAGGCAAGAGGCGAGGGGACATGGAGACGTGCCCCATCCACGGCCT
>NW_010544811.1:0-1091 GCF_000687285.1 Phaethon lepturus
CTCTGCTCTTAAGGTGAAGTCCCCAAGCCCTCCTCTCCCTTCCGCTTCTGGTGCAGAATTTGCTGCGCTGGCTTTCGCCGAGGTCCAGTGCAGCTATTTTATTCTAAGCACCCTGATCAGTGCTGTAACGGCATGGGGAAGAGATTAATTAATAAACCGTAGAGATAATAAATGAAATAAACGCCTAGTGTTCGCTGAGTGCCGCCGTTAGGTGGGATTTCGGGAGGAATCCGGTTCAATCTCTCAGGGCAGAACGTGCCCTCCAAGCCGAGCTCGGGGCATCATCCGGCCGACACTTAAGAGAATGGAGCATCCTGCTTCACAGCCCCCCGCGAGCGTCACCTCCAAGCGTCCCTCTCCCGGGATTTTTCCATTGACTTGCACCGATCCGGAGCCGAATCCGGCCGCCCCGGCCATGGCGCCATCGGTGGGTTTCTTCCTCTTCGCCTCCGGCCGCCGAGGCGAGAGACAAACGCAAAGCATTCCTTTATCTCCCTGCCTCTACCGAACGACAGGCGAAGCAATAAAATGCATTTTTTTATAGAGCTGTAAATTTAATTTCCTTTTAAACCATTTGCTTCCACTTATAACTCAATGGAAATCCTGCGCTGCTGGCAAAGCTGCAGCCTGCCTGTCCTGCCGCCGATGTATAGAAGCAGAGGGCTGCAGTTTTTGGATGAGCTTAAAAGTTGATGGAAGGGAAGACGGGGCGGGGGAAGAGAGGAAAATTCTTAGGGCATTAAGGGCCTATTTTCCATCTTCCCTGTGAAGCTTCCTCAAGGGAAGAGCTTGAGCTGCTTTATGGGGACACAATTAAAGCTGTCGCTGCCTGCGGGATAAAAGTTCAGCCCCAGACATCGCTGTGAAGCCGAGGATGCTGGTTGTGAAGGGGAGAAAAATAGGGATTTTCTGGCCTGAAAAACCACACAGGGCTTTAGATTTGGCACTCAGAAGCGAGAAGTGGCGTGGGCTCATGCACATGTCCAGCACCCCCACACCGTCAGGAAAGCAGAGGGAGTTTTCCCCGGCGAGCGGGGCAGCGGCGCCGGCATCGCCCGCCTCGGCACGGGACATCAACCTCGGCACGAAGC
>NW_010544812.1:0-239 GCF_000687285.1 Phaethon lepturus
CTTGTTGTGGGAGAAAGCGAGCCCGTTCCCCGCTTGTGCGCGCTGCCAGCGGAGCGGCCGGCAGAGACGCCATGCTCGGGGCGGCCGAGCCCGGCCAGACCCGCGCTGTGGCTCATTGCATCTCAAACCCCCTCGCACCACAGGGCTGGTTCACGAAACCTGGAGGGAGGCTCATTCCCTGCCCCAAAGAGCTTGCAGGCTGGGAAAAGCAAACTGCGTGAGTGTCGAGGTAGGAGGGG
>NW_010544812.1:644-983 GCF_000687285.1 Phaethon lepturus
CTGTCAGCTCCACTTTGGTGTCAGGAGCAGAACGGTTCAGGCTTGGAGGGAGTCTGCGGGCAGAGCAGCAGCAGGGAGCAGGAGGCCGGCAATTAAGGAGGGACCCAGCCTGATGAGTCGTCCCGTCGTGCTCTGGTCTCCTCCCAAGGAGTCAAGGGGATGATTTCCATGCTTGCACCAGTCCCAGCAGGTCAGCCAGCTGGGCGAGCTGGAGCCACCGCTAATGAAACCTGTTGACCAGGGGAGCGAGTTCGACCGCCGAAGCCCAGCTCTACGCTACCATGTTGTCCCAGGGCCGCCTCCAGCCTCCCCCGGAGCCTGCGCGGCTGGTGGAGCCCC
>NW_010544812.1:1032-1451 GCF_000687285.1 Phaethon lepturus
AGCCTCCCCCGGAGCCTGCGCGGCTGATGGAGCCCCAGCACCTCCCACCTCCCCTCCCGTCTCCCAGCACGGTCTGAGCAGCCGCAGTAGTCAGCCCAGGAGCAAAACTCACAGCTGGTTTTCATCCAGGCACTAAAAACTCCTCCAAAATCTTTCCTGGCCTTTACGACACTTGTTGCTGCCTCGGCTCTGCCCATCACCGTGGTATCTGGCAGCCGGCAGGCAGGCGGTAGGCTCGGCTGTGTTTGACAGAACCTGTCACCTGCCTGCTCGTGACCTTTGCCTGCCGACATCTCGCCACGCGTCGAGCTGCCAGCGCCAAGCGAGCACGCCGATGCCTGCCGCCGTCGACCGCTTAAATCTCCTGTCCTGGGAAATCAGCCCTGGCTGCCAGTCAAGCACCGGGAGCCGGGGTTTGG
>NW_010544812.1:1550-1897 GCF_000687285.1 Phaethon lepturus
CTGCGAGC
The DNA here is from genome assembly GCF_000687285.1 of Phaethon lepturus. Taxonomy (NCBI): domain Eukaryota; kingdom Metazoa; phylum Chordata; class Aves; order Phaethontiformes; family Phaethontidae; genus Phaethon; species Phaethon lepturus. The sequence continues at coordinate 1,559 of NW_010544812.1, forward strand.
TGGGTGGGCTCCGGACCCCCGCGGACGAGGCGCAGTCCCGCTGCCTGTTGGGCATCCCCTTGGGGAGCGCTCACTACCTGCGTGGTCATTGCATTTCCTCCCCCTAAACCACCGGCTGGGCTACGGCCCCTGCGCACGCGTCCTGCGGAGCAGAGTGCGCTTCCCGGTCCGGATCCTGCTCCGGGGCGGGCAGCACGCCGCTTCCCCAGCGCCCATCGGCCGGAGACGGAGCTCTGGCATCACTGCTGGTGGTGGTGATTTATTTCAAGCCCTTGACGCTAATCTGGGGATGACGACTATAAATCGCTCAAAAGCACCCGGCGTTACACGCGGCTGCTA
>NW_010544812.1:1929-2480 GCF_000687285.1 Phaethon lepturus
CGCAGCCACGGGGCACCCTCGCGCAGTGGCCCTCCTCGGAGCCCGCCATCGTCCCCGCCAGCCGCGGGCTGTCTCACAGTCGTGATTTGCAAGACCTCCTTCCTGTCCCTGCCCGGCAGCTATTGCCTTCTGACAGCCACCCCTCTGCCTTGCCCTGCCTCTGGACGCCTGCACTCTGGACACCTGCCTTGGGGTCGTGTACTACAGAAATTTGGAAACTCCTCGGGGTGCAGCGAGCTGCCCTGCGCCGAAGACGTGGTGTCTCCATCCCCGTTGGCATTGGCTTCCTATTAGACTCCAAGGTTGGATTTCAGGAGTTGGTTGTGACCTGTGGAGCCCTCGCAGGGCTGGCGGAGAGGAGTTGTTCCCTGCCCGGGACTGGAAAGGCTGGAGCTGGAGTCTCCCAGGCACACGGGGAAAGCTTGCCACCCCCAAAGTCACCCCTGGGAGATTTCCATCACCTGGAAGTTGGTGCAGCCGCGAGCACCGGCCGGACCCTCGCCGTGCAGACTCTGGGATGGGGCTGGCATTGGCAGGAGAGGGCTGGCGAG
>NW_010544812.1:2615-3315 GCF_000687285.1 Phaethon lepturus
TCTTGGCCCCGGGAAGAGTTTAGTGAAGCAGAGAGACTTCGGGTGGCAGAAAAGTCAGTCTTTTGACTAACCCCTAAAGCCTTGCAAAGATGCCGTAAAGGCTGGTGGGAGAGGAGGAGGTTGTGAGGACCTGCCTTCTTTTCCAAACATCCATCTTACAGCAAAAACGTGCTGTCCAGATCAGCAGCTTGCAGTCGAGCCCTTCCTTTTAAGCGGGCGGCTGGCCTCCCGCTCTCACCCCTTATCTCCAGGCTGCTCATCAAAAGCCAAGTGCAGCATCCCGTGGAGCTGCGTCCCACAGCAAACTGGAAATTCAGGCCTTGCCTAGGAGTCAGAGCAAATCCTCATAAAACCTCTGAATGGAAACAGAAGTGCGTGTTATTAAAAAAAAAAAAGAGAGAGAAAAAAAGAAAGAAAGAGAGGGAAGAACCTGCCTCCCCATCCATGCACACAGACAAGTCCCTACCCAGCAAAAGCCCTTTCCACGTGCCGGATGGCCACCTTGCAGCACGAGGAGGGGTCTCCCAGCCCTGTCCCCATGCCCAGGTCGTCCACGAGCGCGGCCACGCTCCGGCCAAGCGCCCGCTCCTCCCGCTCAGATCGCCGACAGCGGGAGAAGGGGTTAACTCCCAGCAGCTGCTCCCCAGATGCCGGTTCTGGAATTCACATTTGTGTAATAATAAACCTCGGGGTAAGCGGT
>NW_010544813.1:0-2197 GCF_000687285.1 Phaethon lepturus
CCCCAAGGCACCACCCCCCGCCCCGGGCCGGGAGCAGCCACATCCCAGCGAGCACCCGGCACTCGGATTAACACCCTCGTGCGCCAAAACGTTTAATTAATGCTCTGCAGAAGAATATATTTGCACGTGCTTATACAACAGAAGAGGCACAGGACTCATTATGGCTGCATCTTCCTGGGCCCATGATTATTAATTAACTCACTTCCAGCTCATTTCTCTAATCACAGCGTAATTGGTTTCAGTTTTGGTCAATGTTTTACTTCATCAGCTCGGTAAGTAGCAAGGCTCCGGTCCCGGCAGCCTCTGGCAGAAGAATATATTTGCACGTGCTTATACAACAGAAGAGGCACAGGACTCATTATGGCTGCATCTTCCTGGGCCCATGATTATTAATTAACTCACTTCCAGCTCATTTCTCTAATCACAGCGTAATTGGTTTCAGTTTTGGTCAATGTTTTACTTCATCAGCTCGGTAAGTAGCAAGGCTCCGGTCCCGGCAGCCTCTGCCGCTGCTGCGAGCTGAAGAGCCACCAGGGACGTCAGCACGTTGCCAGGACTCCCAAGGGAGCAGAGGGAACCGGACATCGGCCCCACGCTCCAGCAGCCCTTGCACAAGGACAGGGCACGCTGCTTTCACACGCACGCGGGTCGAAGTCACGTCAACACACTGAATATTCTCCGTCTCCCACCTACGCCGGAAGCTGTGGCATAGCCCTGCAGACCACCGCTTCCCTCAGCTCAGTGACGAACCGCCTGACCCCAGCCCGGCGCGGGGAGCTCGCCGACACGCGCCAGGACCCGCCGGGCTGCAACTCCTGAGAGAGCGAGCGGCAGGAACAGCCAGCTCCCGGACGTTGGAGCAATGCACGAGCAGAGTCCTCCATGCAACTTACCTCCCACCATCTCAGAGGAGCAACAGCTTTAATGGAGTCCAAGCCCAGCCTTCATATCCTCTCACACCTCCGCTTCCCAAACTCAAATATTCACGTCCCTTAATACGACAGGCTCAGAATAATCTGCATTGGGAAGCTTTTCTATTATGGAAGCAAAAATGTGCAACGCCTTGATGACATTTTAATTTGCTACAATTTTCCACTTTATTCAGCAGTCTTTTCCCACTAATAAGATACTTGATCAAAGCCCAGACCAGAACACAGACTGTGAATATACATTTGCTCTTGTCCAACATCAGCCAAATGATGTCCTCCCACTCCCCACCGCGTCTGCCTCCCAGACGAGGCGGTTCAGAGACGCATCCCCCACGTCGGTCCCGCTCCGTGGCATCCCGGTGCCACATCCTAGCCAGACCTCGCGCGCCGGCGGGTGCGGATGCACCGTCCCATGTGCTGGGACTGCGGTTACGTTCACAAGTCTCTTTTTCCTTCAGAAGAAACCGTGTGCTGCTGTTGACGCCGGGGTCAGGGGACAGCAACCCCATCCTCGCTGCGCTGCTGCCCTTGGAGCCGGCAGGGTCCGACTTGTGGACACAGACAATCCAACACCGACCGGCTCCAGGGAATCCTCTCTTTATATTTAATGCAAAGCCAAGAGTTATAACAACATCGGAGCAGGGAGTAATAGCAACAAGTATCTGCAGACTCCCTGGGTGTAAAGGACCAGATTCCCTGAGCGACTGGCGTAAAAACTGCCCAAGTCAATTAAGTGTCTTTAAGTAGCAACCAAAGGGAATTAACTTGCTTTGGCAATCTGACACGTCTCACAGCGCTTCCAGGTACCCAAATTTTGTTTCCCAAGCCCAAAAGATGATTTCTCTCTTGTCAGGCGGCTCAAGCCAAATAACGCAGCCCACGCTACCTACTTAGTAATGCAAAGCCAAGAGCGGGAGTTTGCCGTGGTTTACGCGGCGGGTGAGGGAAGCAGGGATCTCCTTTCGCCACTCGAGGAGAAGCGACAGAGCCGTCCCCGGGCTGGGCGACCCTTGCTCCCCAGCCCGCTGCCGCGTCCCACACCGGCCGACTCTCCAGCGGCTGTGCAGCGATGCTCAGCTCCGACTGCCTCCCAGGCTGGAAAGCACCACGCATCTTGCATCCGCCTTTCCAGAAGTCAAAGAGACTCCAAATATTGCATTATGAAAATCACAGTATTGATGTAAGGAAGCCAAAGAGCTGGAGAGACTTCTCCCCGTACGGCGTCCCAGGAGGCTGAGCCCACGGCCGCTCAGGTCGCTCGCTTCCAA
>NW_010544813.1:2443-2808 GCF_000687285.1 Phaethon lepturus
GGGTCCGGGCTGTTCGGCGCTGGAGGTGAGCGCTTTTAGCTGCAGCCAGCCCGATCGCACAGAAGCGCCGGACACCCGAACGCGTTCCTCCTGCTTTCAAACCCGCCTCGGCGAACGAGGCTCTGAGCCAAAGCCTGCCAGGAGGCCGCGCAGGACGCCCGGCACAGCCAGAGCCGCTCTGTGCCGGGGACCAGGAGGTGAGCGCTTTTAGCTGCAGCCAGCCCGATCGCACAGAAGCGCCGGACACCCGAACGCGTTCCTCCTGCTTTCAAACCCGCCTCGGCGAACGAGGCTCTGAGCCAAAGCCTGCCAGGAGGCCGCGCAGGACGCCCGGCACAGCCAGAGCCGCTCTGTGCCGGGGACCA
>NW_010544814.1:0-13677 GCF_000687285.1 Phaethon lepturus
TACTTTGCTCACAACTGAGAATTCTATCATGCAGTAGAATTTCAGAGTTGATGCCTTTCCACTTACCCTTGGGTGGCTGTTGTCTTTTTTTTTTTTTCCCCCACCTCCTCTTTCCTGCAACTTTAAGCAAATATCCTCACATGAACAAGGCAGCAGGTTTCATGCCAGGCTTCATTCTTCTTTTTTCTCAGACAGGAACCACTGAGTTTGTGCACTGCACTGCAGTGATGGGACAAATCAACCTCAAGTAACTTCTTAAAAAAACATTGATGTAAATACACTTAACTGTGTGATTTAAATAATGCCACCATTTGATCTATGAAGTACATAGCCATTCAAAAACAACCACCTTGCATGTTAAAAAAAAAATTCAAAAGTAAAAGGTCATGTGGGCTGTCCAGAAAATGCACTCGCTGTGCATTAATTATGCCAGCAGTCAAGCAGAAGAAGACTTATGATCTTTTGAAAAGGAGTTGGAGAAGTTAACTTTTCCAGAATGAAAAAACATACTATTTTCTCCTACAATTTTTGTGTATAAGGTGCTTAAGACTAGGCATCTGCAAGAAAGCAATAAAAAAAAGTATAAACCCTGCTGCGGATTCTGTGCAGTGTAAACAGAAAGCCAAGATAAGTAATGGTGAAGCTGTGTTTCTTTGAGGATGGGGAATGGAGGCTGGCTGGATGTGCACAGCTGTAATTTGTTTTACCAAAAAACAAATGTTACTGTTTTGCTCTACTCCCCTGCAGGTCAGTGTTGACTGTTGCTTGTGAACAGACTGAAGTACTGCTTTTTGACCCAATATCCTCAAAGCACATCAAAACTCTCTCTGAAGCTCATGAAGACTGTGTAAATAATATCAGGTAGGTCAGAAGGAGTAGAAGACCTCATGTTTTGCCTTTAACATAGATGCTTTTCTTACGTCGGCATGGTAAGTTTGTGTTATGCACTTTCTTGGTGAGAATGAGTTTTGTGAAGCCATAAGGCTGCAGATTGCTTTGTGCCAGTTTTAGAGGTGGGGAAGGGCTGGAAAGGGGAAGAGCAAGAATCTGAAAGTGGTGGTGGTATATAATGCTGGCAGGTGGTTTTGTTGATGGAGGAGCTGCAGTTTATGGGAGGGGGAGAGTGTTAAGGTATTATCACCTGTCCTGACTGGCCTTTGGAATGCCCCAAATGAATGCAGTAAATCAGAGCGTAACAAGTAGTATGTGATTTATGTTTGAGGTGCAAGTCCGAGATGATAGCAAGATCAGATATCTATATGAATATGGCTGGTATTTTGAATCGTAAGAGTAATTGCTATAGTTGCATAGAAATTTCCAAACAAAGACTGGCTGCTTTAAATACAGGTATGATACAGAAGAGCTGGGAAAGTGAAATGGCTTCTGCAATTCAACTTAAACTCAGTCTTATGGTTTAAATCCTTTGTCTTTTTCTCAGGATGAAGTGGGAAACAGCGAGCGCGGGAACCTGAATCATCAGTATTTTTGTGATGTAATGTTTTTCCTTTATTTTTAGCTGTTCTGGGTCTCAGGATAGACTTTCACATGTGAACTTAAGACACTTTTTAACCTTGTAGATGATATTGCAGCCTCTCTTCACTCAGATTCTCAAAGCAAAAAAAAAAACCCAACCCAAAACCCAACACACTCCCCCCTCCCCCTGCCCCGTGCAGGAAAACTGTAGAAGCAATCTGAGCATTTCGCCTCAAAGGAGCTGAATGAAGTGTGGGATGCAAATGTCTTTATGCATTCTTCAGGTAACCTGATATTTTTCATAAGCTGCCTGTCCATTTTAGAAGAGACTGAAGTTTTACAGCAGTGAGGTGTGTCTTTTAGAAAAGCTAAAGTAAAAGCTGGGGCTAGCTGACACAATTAGAATAGGAGATGTTGAGAACATCCTTTTTTGTAAGGAAATACAGTTTTTCACATCTTGTGTGCCAGTGGTTTTCTTTTAAACGTGCTTAATTTTTAGGTAAAGCTAGATGAGCCATAAAGCCATGTTACCAAGATATCGGAAGGTAAAGGCAAACCAGATTTACTTTGACTTTTGTACATCCCTAATTCAGTGTCTGATGCTTACATTCAAACTGCTCTTGGTAGGGTTTAAAATCTGGATCATGTTTTACAAAGAGCGTTCTGTTGCAGGCTCCTTGACTGCTTAGCTGTCTCTTTTGCAGTCAGCTGTGCTGGTCTTGAAAATTTATGCTATTTCTTGGTTGAGAACAGCATTGAAACTTCCTGCCACTGTCTTTTCTTATTCAAAGATTCTCTTTTCTTTCCATTTTGGCTGTCTGTGAGGCTTTGTAAGTCTGTTCTTGGGCCTTAAATGTCTTTTCCCTGTGTAGTTTGATTTACATGAAAATACCAGTACTACCTTCAGTTATCTGAGATAACTCTCAGATCTACTTAGTCACCAAAGGTCTTTCCTAGCAGCATACAGTAAACTTTTTGCTTCCCTTTGAAATGCTTCTTACAGCTCTATTTTGTCTTTAAGATAGTGGCATCTTTTCCTGTGTTTTCCTGCATGTCCACATTTGTTTGTTGTTACAAATTTAAGTTACAAGAAACTTAACTATATTCTGTAATGCATGGCTAGTACAGCATTACCTGGAGTATTGTTACTTATTGTTGCTTAATGAGCAGGACCCCAGGCACTATACTACTGCAGAAATTCCTTGTAATAAGCACAGAAAAAAATACCATTACTGCTATGCCATAAAGCACATGCCTCAGAGGTATGTATGAACAGGGAAGCATATAGTGGTCCTCTTCCAGTTGTTGTGGATTTGTGTGTAATCGTCTGAAGCAGACATTTTTTTCCACCTGAATTTGGACAGGTTTTAAGCTTATAACTCTCCGCTGGCAGAGGTTCATGGCACAAATGTGTTTCAAGGAGTACTTAATAGCGTTTCTAAAACTTGCTAGCTTAGTTTGAGGCCCTCTAGGTATTTTTTTTTTTCTTAAGTAGAAAGACAAGGAACAATTAATCTCTCTTTACTTTCTCTGTCAGTCATTTTTATATGCCTGAGTCATACGCACCTTCAATTTGCTTTTTTCAAGTGAATCCTAGCCTACTTGGTCATTCCCTGTATGAATGCTGTTCAGTAACACTTACATTTCCCTGTATTTCTTATGAAACCTGTTTGTGGTGATTGAAGCAGGGTTGCCTGTAGCACCCAAGATAAAGGCAAATGGTGGATTTATACAGGCAAGAGGTGTACGCTGTTTTACTTTTGCCCTGAAAATCTGAAATGTTGGATTCTTCCCGTTGTGGTTGGTTATTTTTCATTTGAGGTGTTGCTATTTTTACATGATGTATCCTGGTTCTAAGCCTAAAAGATAAAATGCTGTTTCTAGGGATAACTTACCACATGCGTCTGTGTAGATCATTCTTGCCTTAGTATTCATGTGCAGCTGCTTCTTGTGTTTTTTGGATAGGTTTTATTTTCCCTTTTATGTCAGATACGGCTTTTTTTTCCAAATGCCTTCATCAGGCATGAATTCCAAACATAAAACAGTATGCTTTACCCTTTTAAAAGTAAGGGCATGCATAAATTGTGTATTTTGCAATTTATGTATGATGAACTTTGATCTGTGTAATGCAAACTAAATAATTTTATCCAGTGATTTTTCTCAGTGAACCAAATAATTTGTCTAAGTATGCTGTCAAAGTCTTGTCTTCACTTGGTGTTTTTAAAAAGTCTTGCATTTGCTTCAGTAACCTCAATTTATTACCTAGTTATGATTTTTAGTGCTGATTCCAGGCCTTCTGTCTGGTTCTGAATGATGGAGTGCTTTTACATCATATAAGTCTGTAATCACTTGAAAGTGGTCAAGCTGCCTCATACTACTTTAGGCAGGAGTGATAGATATGTTGAATTTCGGCTGAAAACCAGAGGTTGTGATCATAAAGAATTACTACCTGAACAGGCCAAGTACTTAACCTGATCAGTGTAGTAAATCAACTAGTATGACCCATGTTATTTTCTACTTCCTCATCTTCTCCCAACATGACATTAGTGACAAGCCTGTCATCTGTTAAGAAAGCAGGAACTGAAGACCTGTTAAGCGCAGAACATACAGAGTGCATATGGAGCACTATGCATGTGATATAAATTTATTGCTGTATAAAAGTGTACTGTAGAACTGCAGATCTGTAAATAGCCTGTGAAATACAGAGCAGTAGGCTTGTTCTTGCAGTCGTTGGAGTTAAACAGAACTTCATTTTATATTGTGATTGAAACTCAAACCACTCAAATCTGTAAATGCACATCTGTATTGCAGGAGTCCATAAATTTGGGCAGCCTGTGCCACTTGTGCAGCTGCTACTTCAAAGATGTTTTGAAATGCTCATCCTAAACACTGCTCTGTACTCGCACTTTGATACGCATACTGCTTTTGTGCTTTTTGTCATGGTTTAACCCCAGCTGGCAACAAAGCACCACGCAGCCACTCACTCCCCCACGGTGGGACGGGGGAGAGAATCAGAAGAGTAAAAGTGAGTAAACTCATGGTTTGAGATAAAGACAGTTTACCAGGTAAAGCAAAAGCCACGCACACGAACAGAGCAGAACAAGGAATCCGTTCACTACTCCCCATGGGCAGGCAGGTGTTCATCCATCTCCAGGGAAGCAGGGCTGCATCATGCATAATGATTTGTTGGAAAGACAGATGCCGTAACTCCGAACGTCCCCCCACCCCTTCCTTCTTCGTCCCAGCTTTATATACTGAGCATGATGCCATATGGTATGGGATATCGCTGGCTGTGCCCCCTCCCAGCATCCCGTGCACCCCCAGCCTTCTCACTGGCAAGCCCACATGAAAAGCTGGACTGTCCTTGACTGCTTAGCAACAACCCAAAACATCAGTACCTTATCAACATTTTCTCTTCCCAAATCCAAAACACAGCCTCACGCTAGCTTCTACGAAGAAAATTAACTCTATCCCAGCTGAAACCAGGACACATTTGAAAAGCCCAACTTCATGTGCCTGCTTCAAACACAGGACCTGTACTGTGGGGAAAGGAGAGGCAGAAATGTGGGAGCAAAAGCCTCTTGCTTTTTGATGGAGACTCCTGAGCCTGTGCAGGTGGTACAAAACCTTTCTGGATGCAGGAGGTCTGCATGGCTCCTGTCTCCGCGGCTGCAGTGAGCAGTGCTCCTGAGGCATTGTGGAGCTAGACAGGCTCTGAAGCAAAAGATGGGCAAAGGTGGAATGAAATTAAGGGCCTGGGGAAATGTGCAAACAGTGGTAGTGTTCACATTGAAATCTAGTACATGTTTTCAAGATAGCAATACTGTGTGTAGTGTAGGTCATGTGGTTAGTAAAGCCAGCCATACATAGTACGGCTAGTCTGCTGGATTAAATCTCTCAGAAGAGCACCATTGTATGTCCTGTGTAAGACCATGGGGCCAGCTTTTCAGTGTGCGCGGTGCATGCCTCAGATGTCTGTGCAGAGTTGCAGGCTCATCACGGAGTGGCAAAAGGTCTGGTTGGAAAGGGCTTCTGGAGATCCGTCTTCTGTAACAGTGCTCTGGTAAGAGCAGGACTTTGGGTTGCCTCAGCAGCACCCCAATAAACCTGGCACTGAGCATTTCCAGCACGGGCAGTTCTGCTGATGTCCATGCCAGGCTGGCTAGCCCAGGCGTTTCTGAAAGCAGGTCCCCATTGATCAACTCTTACCGCGGGCTTTGCAACAAGTGCTGTGTTCTGTCTTGAGAGCTTTTGATCGGGACTGACTACACTGGATGCCAAGTGGCCACGTGTGGCACAGAGCAGCGTCAGGCCTTGTGAAGGTGGAGGCATTCGGGCATTAGCTAAAGGAGGCTTGGACATCGTGTGTTTTGGCTAAGCTAGCAGGATGTGCGCCATACAAAGCAGCAAGGCTTAAAAGCAGTAGGGAGCTTCCAGTAGGAATAACAAAAGGTGATCTTTATTTTAAAAAGCTCCTTTGAGTGCAGAGAGCTTATGTCTGTGCTGGGGAAAAGAAGAAGATTTAGTAGGGGAAGAACGAGGGTGGATATGTGGGTAGAAATGAAGAGAGTAAAGAAAAGCATGGGTTGGTTTAATTGTGAGCTGATTGTGTAGTCTTAAATGAAGGTAGAACTGCTATGTCTTCTGGTGCTGCCTGTCCATAGTAGCAAAAGCATCTGGGAAAAATTGGGAAGATGAAAGGCATAAATTACAAACCATATAGGCTAGCAGACCTCTGTTGCAGGGACTGCCAAACCACTCAATGGAAATATCTTGCCAGTGGTCTAAAAGCTGGCCAGTGCTAGGACATTTGTGTCTTAAAGACTTGATAAGCTTAAAGCTGAGTATTGTGCAGATCGGTAACTGATTTAGTTACCACAGGGATTTTGTGTGAGTGTTTGTTCCACTGATGATTTGGTGGTTGTATGATCTTTACGCGACTCGTTAAAGAAAACTACAACCCAATAAAAAAAACTTCTGCTAGGCTTCTGTGGCTTTACTAGCTTGCTACTACAGATGTACTTCTGGTGCATATCCCAACAGTACTGGTTTTTAATGGAAGTATTTTATTAGTAAATATGCTGTTGTATGTTAATTTTTTTGTGTGGCCACTCTATTTCTATGTTAGTTTAAATTCCTTCTTAAGAATATTTAAACTAGAAAAGGCACTAAGTAGCCACAGTATTTCTCTCCCATTTTCAGGTTTCTAGATAATCGACTGTTTGCGACTTGTTCTGATGACACTACAATAGCACTTTGGGATTTGAGAAAGCTGAACACAAAAGTGTGCACTTTGCATGGTCACACCAGCTGGGTTAAGAACATCGAGTACGATACCAATACGAGATTACTAGTAACATCAGGGTTTGATGGAAATGTGATTATCTGGGACACGAACAGGTATGTGGCTGTGTTTGTGCTCTTAAGTTTCTAGAACACGCAAGGGTAGGGTTCTTTTGTATAAGATGGAAAACCTGCTTCCTTGAACGGTGCTATAATGCATTCTTAAATACTGTGATTAGTTTATAGCCCGTGTCAAGAACTTGCATTACCTTTGTATGGTAATAGTCCAGTAGCTAAAAAGAGAGCCTTTCTTGCTGACATGCCAAAATGTAGTTCTTTTTTGAAAAAAAAAGTAAGTCTTCATTGTTGTAGTAGTATGAAAATGTGACTGTTGCCATTTCATTAAAATCTGACATAAGTAGGACAGTACTCAAAAAAAATTTTCACATGAACAAGGATGCTTGACACATCTTGGACTCTTCTGGAGATTATTAGGGACTTGAGTTGAAGCTAATTGCAGCCATTTCTTGTGCTTTTTTCACTGTCCAGGTGCACAGAGGATGGGTGTCCACACAAGAAGTTTTTTCACACTCGTTTTCTTATGCGAATGAGGCTGACGCCAGACTGTTCCAAAATGCTGATCTCCACCTCCTCTGGATATCTTTTGATTTTGCATGACCTTGACCTAAACAAATCTTTAGAGGTTGGCAGCTACCCCGTTTTAAGAGCTAGGAGGACTACATCAAGTTCAGGTGAATGCTTGTGGAAAAGTCTGTGGCAGCTTCTGTGTTAGAGATGTTTTATGGGATACTCTTAGCTAGCAAAAGAAGGCAGAAGTAGAGTTGGAAGCATTCTGCCAAGGAACTCTTTGGCATAGTAGCTGCTCTGTTGTTCAGGGGTCACACACATCTGTATTATTGAGTGGTATGTTCTGACTTGGGCAAAGCATCTAGAGTGATTTTTGGTATCAAGACTTCAGCACTACAGGATATAGCACATGTAGAATTTTGTTACCTTGAGCTGGCAGTCCCTAATTTTATTTATATACTGTCCTTGGTCCTGTAATAAAAGAAACTTAACACATGTTGAGTGGGCTGACTGTGTGAGCTCCAGCAACAATCGATGACTGTTGTGTGGTGGTGTGGTTGCTCTCGACAGTAGACCTGGAAGAATCACCTGGTCTGAAATTTCACTGCTTGCTTCCTCCTCCTTTGTGGCAGTAACAGAGCAAAGTACCGATAGAAACTCTGCCATTTGGGGTGTCAGCATATAATGGGAGTGGCCTGTGGAAAAATTCATACCTCAGCTTCTAGTAATGACAGTGCATAAGGAGGAAGGAATGCAGCTTGCCTCTTACTCCGGGTAGCGTTTTGTTGTGCTGGCAGTTTATTTGTATGAGGCACAAACAGAAGGGTACTTTTAGACTGTAAACTGAGCTTTGAAAAGTGTTTTCTTAACAAGATGCCTTAGCCTTACCCTTTAGTTAACATTTCTAAAGAGGGTTAAGTGAGGAACATGCATATTAAGTGCGCTGTGCTTAGCTGTTATGTTCACGTGCATCTGTTTGCAGATGTAACTTCATCAGGTTCATCTGGTCCTCGAGCTGTTGGTTCACCTAGTCAACAGAATGATTTAGGTCCGCTGTCTGAGAAACAAATGTCACGGTCCTCCCACCGAGAAGGTAGGAAAAGATTTTAAAAATTTTTTAAAATTATGGACTTTGACTCATTGTATCCAGAAAAGGCCAGAGTGTAATAGTGAAAAAACTGCATTTTTGTCTCTGTGACTTTTAAAAGAATCATGTTGCTCTGACTTCTATTAAACCAATAAAATATCATTGCACACCAAAGTCTGGGGATCTAATGAGGTTTTTCAAGAAATCTGGTAACAGCAACAAGATCTTTATATTGGTACATTATTGTTGTTACATAGAGTTGCTCCCTTTTCCGTGTGCTTTTTTCCTCAAAGAAAGTTTGTGTGAAGGACCTTTAGGGGAAAAAAGAAAAAACAGAGCAGAACATAGCTATATTTTTGTTTTTGTTTTCCTTAATGTTGGGAATACGTATCTGCAGTTTCTCCATAAGGAGTCAATAGCATTGAAAAAGAGCATGCAAACAGGTCTTAAATGTGAACAGAGTGTTTTGTGAAGTTCTGATTACAAACTAAGTCCTACCTAACTGCAGAGCTGTGCAAGCTGATGATCCTGTGATTAGCAGGCTTCTTCTGAATGTAGGATACACTTCCAGAGAGTCAGCATGAACTTGGCAAATTGGTAAATACTTTGTGAATCACATGCCGTTTAGAATAAGTATAGTGTTATATTTTAACTACTCATAGTTGAGAGATCCTCAAACATACTTATGAAAGTAGGAGGCTTATCTGGATGCCAGGGCATGATTTACCTGTGAAAAGCTTTCTAGGGATGAGGGGGAGAAAGGAGGCAAGCTGCATACAGCTGAGCAGACTTTGGAAGGCATTTGGAAAGAATGTCATACAAGTTTGAGAACCAGTAGTTCTTACAAAAAAAACCCCCACGTTTTAGACTTTGTTTTAATAATAATGAAGAGCATATGTGTGGAAAGTTAACTCTGACTTAGTTTACAATAGGAGGTGATTTAATGCAGGTCTTTGAAGGCAAATTTCAAAAAAGCAGCTATTTAAAATCATGACTGAGCCCATTGGTATTCAGTTGTTCGTATAACCTCTTTTTCAACTTATCCTTTCATAAAGGTGCAGTCTTTTCTAGCATTCAGATGCAAGTGTCACGTGTTTGACCTAGTTTCAGCAGTAGACTGAGAGAGGTGAAGATCCATGTACAGACTTCATTGAGACTTACTGTTGACTTGCCCTTCTAGGTGGATCACCTAGAAATAGTCTGGAAGTCTTAACACCAGAGGTTCCTGGAGAAAGAGATCGAGGCAACTGCATTACATCACTACAGCTACATCCAAAAGGGTGGGCTACGCTTCTTCGGTGCTCAAGTAATACAGATGACCAGGAGGTAAAACAAATACGTTTTTTAAAAAAACACGATGAGTAAGATGTATTGATCAAACAACTATATTGAAATTTCCTTGTTTTGGGGTAAATTTGCATTTGAATAAATTAGTTATTTCTGGTTGCAAACACATTAATTTTACACCATGATTATGAAATTTTTTTTTCTTCTTTTAATGCTCTCATATGACTTTGTATCCCACATTCAGTACTCCTGTTGCCCAGCTCTTTCACAGAATACCTTTTATAGCTCACAGCTCTGTTAAAATTTTCAAAAGGTAGTTGTGCTGCCAAATACATGACTTAAAAATTTGTGCCTGCCAAAATATAGGAGGCATGAACTTGGAAAAGCCAGAGTATTAGAGAGTTAGGTACTGGTGAACATGGTTTTAAGTTGAGCAGAGAAGCTGCTCTGAATTCTGCAAGTGCCTTTGGAATCTTTCGTACCTCCATTGGTGCTCCAAGGATGAAGTGCTCCTGCTATGCTGATGAATGCTTTCCAGAAGATGCTCCCACACTGCTGTGCAAAAACCTCATGGCGCATTTCTGTATTTACTTAAAACTGCCGCACCATAGGTCTGAATACGATGAACTTTCAAAGTGCCTTGTTCTCAACTCTCATTCTAAAACTCTGCAACTTAAATATAAAGGGGGTATCAATGATCTTCCTGTCAGAATCCATTTCTGGAAGTAGTGAGTCATAAGACCAGCTACAGCTCATCTGCAGTTTGCACACTTCACTCCCCTAAATACTGCTTTAAAGAAGTAATGGCAGACTTTAAGGCCAATGTTGGATTATGTTTGCCCAGATTCCGTTTGTGAAGTGTCACATAATAGCTGCTATATTGCACTGGGACCCTGTTTTAAGACAAACAAGGAGTCTGTAATGCACTCAGAAATAATGAAAAAACTTCTACCTGGACGGTATACAAAAAGCAAGAGGCTGCAGGTTGTGTTTGGGAACACCTGCTTTTGAAGAAGTAACTTCCAGGTTAACTGAATTTCACTTAAAGCCTAGTCAGAGCCTTCAGAACACGTGAATTCCACCAGATGGTCCTCTTGCAAATACTGTTTTTTTTCCCCAGGATTATTTCAGAATTATTGCTGTGACAGTTGTGCAGACCACTCTTGTTTTCAAGACACAGAGGTTTTATATTTGTTTTCTGAAACCATAAAGAATTCTTTGAATACTTGACCAATAATAAATAGTTTAATTTGGTAGCTGATATAAATTGGGGTTTGTTTGGGGTTTTTGTTTGTTTGTTTACTTGTTTGGGTCTTTTGTGTTTGTTTTTTTAAGAAAGTCACTCTTTGTAGTGGTAACCTCTTACAGATCTGTAGAGGACTGAATGGAAGCTTAGCAGATTTGTTACAAATTTTAGTGTGGGTTCTGTAAACTTATAATCAAACCGCTATACAACACAGAATTTTTTGAAAATGCAAATACTATATTGGGTTAGTTGATACTGGCAGTTGACTTAGTTATAATTTCCCATATTCCTAGTGTCTGCCTTACTCTTTTCTATTAATATTCATTAGTACTGTTCCCTTTATGTTTATTTCAGTAGAATACATGGAACAGAACTAAGAACACTTTTGACTTGTGGCTGCAACTGAATCTTTCTTAGAGCGGTTTTTGCATTTGCTTTGAGATTAGATAATTAGATTACACATTAAAATCCCTGGCTGTCTCACAAGTAACAAGCTGGCTACAGAGCTGTTCATAACATTCCTTCAAAAATCTATTTCCTTCTTGTTTCAAGTTTTCTTTCCTTTTGAAGTGAAGGGCACAAAATGCCAATGGTCAACTGTAAATTACAGTAGGCTGAGTTCTACTTTATTATAGATTTCATTTAAATGTTTATTAAATTAGTGCAGATGCCTGGCCAAAGGGTTAGACTTTGTTCTTTCCAGATAAAAAACAGATTTAAAAGATTGTATCTAGCATCCGTTTAATTAAAAAAGCAGCTTTGATGCTAGACAGCTGTTTTGCTTAAACAGTTCAAAGCAGAGGAGATGCCAAGGAACCAGCATGTTTTCAGTGTTTCACAGTAGATGCTTATCAAAGAGTAGATAAGCAATAGCGTTGGTCATTCCTGTGTTACTCACTTTAACATGCAGCAGGAGGGAATGAGTATTTGCAGTGCTTTACTTTTCTTTCAATGTTCCTTTCTCTGCCTCTCCCTTTAGTGGACTTGTGTCTATGAATTCCAGGAAGGAGCCCCTGTGCGCCCTGTCTCGCCTCGTTGTTCCCTGCGATTGACTCATTGCATTGAAGAAGCCAATGTGGGCCGGGGTTACATCAAAGAACTTTGTTTCAGTCCTGATGGCCGGATGATTTCCTCCCCACATGGCTTTGGGATCCGCTTGTTGGGGTTTGATGCACACTGCAGCGAACTTGTTGATTGTTTGCCCAAAGAAGCCAGTCCCCTGAAAGAAATCCGATCCCTCTACTCTCACAATGACGTGGTACTGACAACCAAGTTTTCTCCAACACACTGTCAGATTGCCTCGGGGTGCCTTAGTGGACGTGTTTCTCTGTATCAGCCAAAGTTCTAGGCTCATCTTGTATCAACAGGACCTTCAGATGTTTGTGGTTTTTACTTCAGTTTAGTTGAAGTGTGTTCTTTCTGAAATCTCTAAATCCAGATAAGATCATAGTTACTATGATCTCTGAACACAACAGTGCAACGAGTTTCCAGCTAGGCACTGTATGCATTCTCATGTTGCATCCACAAGTCTGCTTCCATGTGCTGTGTTTTCAGCCTTCCAAGCAGACTTCTCCTGCTGATCCTGTGCCATCAAGTCATTGTTCTGGTTTGTTTGAACCATAGTACTTGTTGATAATTTCCTTCAATGCAACCTAAGTGGGCTATTTGAAACAAACGTAGAGGCGGGGCAAGGGTAGCAGTTCAGCCAAAACTCTCCCAGGCTCCCTGGGTATGATGCCTCCTTGTTCCAAAGGAGCTGCGCTCCCTCACGTACGCTTCCTTGGCGTTTTCTGTTGCTGAAACTATTATATGGTGATTATTAGATAAAGAGCTGCTTTTCTACATAACTAACACGATTTAGTAACTGTCACAAAAAGAGAAGAAACTTTTGTTTTTGTTTATATATTAAGTTGGTTGTTTGTGATTGGCTTGAAAAAGGAGTCAACTTTCTGTAATAGTTTGCTGCAGTTAAAATGTTTGGTTTTCTATGATTGTATATATTGTGTTTATTGCCAGAAGGAGGAGATTCTGGACAGAGATGTAGCTGCATTTTTCACTCAGAGAATTTAGTATGAAAAGGCTGGGGCAGGGAAATGGGCATTGAATGGGTAAACACCCTGCCCTGTCACGACTGCAAGCAAACTGTTTGGATGTTTTGTACAATGAGGGTGTTCTTGGTCAGCCTCTCTTGGGCATCTTTGACTCCTCAGCCACCAGTGTTTGTGTTGTAGGGAGCTTTCTGCGTCAGTAACATAAATCTTCATCCCACATTTGAAACTTAACTGCAGAATCTTCTGCTGATGTTAAGGCTATGTCCTACTTGACTGTTCTTCCACACCTCGCCTGCACCATTGCTGTGAGAGGAATTTGTGTAGCTCATGCCCGTACTATCACCAGATGAGCCTTTCTTCACATGTACAGTCAGTTTGGGAATGGATTGAAAGCATGTATATCTACAGCAAAATATATTTTGATTTATCCAGGCTTATCATAAAATGTGAAAAACATCGATGTGCACCATTAAATCACATATTAAGTATGAATGCCAAGTTTTAGCCCTCAAGTTAATATAGTTAACCTTGTAAATGCACAGTTATTTCAGTCTCGTACATAGTTTATAATAATCTCATTACTTACATGTTCCGAGATTACTTTTTTTTTTTCAGTATTTCACTAAGATTTTGCTGACGAATCACAGACTCAATTCAGCAGG
>NW_010544814.1:13708-20281 GCF_000687285.1 Phaethon lepturus
ACCTCATCAAAATATGTCAGTCCTTTTTAGGTATTCAGATTCACTATCTCTGGCTGGACAGAGCATGCTTTTTAAAAGTTGACTCTTACAAAGCCTTTTGCAAAATGTGTGCTTGGGGAAAAAGACGACATCTATGAAGAGGTGAGATCTGGAAATACATAAGCCTGATGATCCTCTTATAGTTTTTAATTTGTGTATGTAACATACTTTGGGTGTTGGTGGAAAAGTCATTCTAACTTGAGGCTCCTCTGCAGTATGAGAAGAAAAAAATCTTAAATTTCCTCTCTTGGGCAATTTCTTCAGTAATTCAGAGCTTCAATATTAGTTAATTACTCCTGCATTGAGTTTTCATAATCTCTAGCAACTGACTGCTAAAGGACTACATTCAAGTAGTCAAGTATGTGCAAGCTGACAGACTTCCTACTGTTTGGCAAAAGTCCTAAACCTTCTATTCTTAAGGGTTTTTAATAGAATTATTTGGTGATGGTGTCTCAGTAGAATATCATCCAAGATGGAGGAGAAAGAATAATTTTTTTAAAGTAAATGTACTCAGTTAACTTAAAATGCAAATAAATGCCCATAGTCTTCTCAGCAGCTCAATAGCATATCTTCTGAGCAATCCCATCGTTGCTGAAACTATTGTTTAGAAATTAGACTGATGAAATTGTAAATGGAGACACCCTGTTTTCTAAAACACTGACTCCCAAGTTCAAATCCTTGTACCTTTTGAATGCTTTTGGAACTGTGTGCAAGGAACACAATTCATAAAAAGGTATTTTTTCAACTTAATTGGCCAAGCCATGAAAAAATGGGGCCTAGTGACCGACTGAATAAAATATGCAAATGTATCTGAGACCAGTTAGAAATACATCACTTCCATTTGCACCCAGCTCCTTCTGCACATGTGTAACAGCCTGTGAACTTGAACCGACATCTGGGGCAGCGTGCATTTGTTGGTTTGTTAGAAACAGTTCAGGGGGGCTTCCCTTGTCTATGACTTAAAGCAATGGAAGTGAGGAGTGCAGAAAACTTGAGGACAGTAGCAGAATACAAAATTTTTATGCAAAGGAGGAGATAAGCTACCAGGAGTTTTTAATTGGCCAAGCTGTGTGTGGGGAAAAAAAAAAATTCTCAGTAGCAGCGTATGGCAAAACTTCTGGATACTGTGTTCTTGACATTAGTCCAGTGCAAGTGCTAAGTTTCCTGCTCCTGAAGTATTTTGAAACAGAATGCTGTGTGACTGTGTGAACAGTTGCGTTTCTCTGCACTCCCCTCACAGTAAAAGTTTGTGGCCTGTTAGTAATAAAGAAACAGATTTGCCCCCCATCCCCACACTTGACCATGATGGCTTTTTCCCTAAGCACTCACTCTCACTGCTTCTAGGCTGCTGTTTTCTCATGTAATGTTTTACTAAACATCATTAAAGGGACTACAGGTAAAAATTTTGAAGAAATCTTAAATACTGTTCTCACAGGTTTGAATTGTGTGTGTTTTGGAGGCAAAGCAGCACCCATGAAATGAAAACAGTTCTTGGGTTGGTTGGTTTGTTTGTTTTCATAGCTGGTTTTGGATTTTCCTATCAGAAATTTCTTGAGCTGGTAGAATGCTTGTGACTTTAATTCTATGTATGTTAATATGCACTGGGTGTTACTTTTTCAATTCTACCTCATGATACACTGTTTTTTACAAGAGTTTTGTGCTGAAACATTGGGCACTAACTTTTCTGTATAAAAATCGTTACTCCAAAGTGACACGTCATCACATCTAGATACTACCTGCAGTGCACAGCAAGAGTGGTGGGTTGACCAGTTGTGCCCAGCTCTGGAAACCAGGGCTGCTGAGCAGGAGTGTAGGACTGATGCTAAAAATTGACGGGGTTAAGGGGTTTGATGATAACGTTGATGCTTTTGTAGCATGTCCAGCAGATGCATATTAAGATGGATTCTCTCCATGTATGCTGTAGAAATGTTACCTAGTTCTTCTGATTACGTTTGTAATGTTTGCATTAGAATAAGTAGGTAATCTTAAATTTTGATCATTTCATTACTCCTTTTCAACAATACTTGGAAAATTTAAATGAAAGTTAATCTATTGTACCTATGAAGGTCCTGTAACACTTACTGAAACACTATTCAATAGTTTATAACTGATATGCCTTACAGTTGTGTCTTGGTGGAAGGAGTGATTTTCAGTTGTCTTTCTGAATAATATTACCTTGCCTTATTGAATTAATGAAGTAATTTGTTGGTAAGCTTTGAATTATTTCTAGATAGTAAAAAAAACAAAAGGTTTATCTGATGGTTATGTTTCAGAAGATTAATTCTTAACCTTCCAGAGCTATATAAAACTGTGTGAAGCAAATAAAATATTTCAAACAGTAGATGACAAACTGCACTAACAGCAAAGTATGGTAGTGGCTTATACCAGAGATTTCTTTAAACTGGTTTACTTTCGACCACTCAAGTGTTACATCACTTGATAAATTCTGCAGTATTTCTACTGAAGATAGAGCGCTCTGATTGTAAAGCATGCAGTATATTTTTTAAATGCATGGTCTCATATTCATTAACTTCTGTGGTAAAAGAATTCCTCCATTCACAGCATGGCTGATCAGCAGAAACAGATACACTGCGTAATTAAGATCTGTATAGAAGTATCAACATATAGCAGCGTCTACAGGAACCAAACTAGTGTTTGAAGCTAGTAATCCTTTTGTAGTAGTCCAGTTACTGTATCTTGTGGGAGTAAATGCATTTTCTGGGTATTGCATTAGAGGTCAATCTTTAAATCACTGCAGCACTGTTAGACATTCATGGGAAGGGGGAGAGAAACTATTAATGGGACTATACAATGACGTTGATGTATGTGTACTTTTTCTGTATGGTGGGGGGGGGTGTGTGTGTGTGTATTTCAGTATATCTACAGCCATGGGGCATGAGTCCACTTGTGAAACATGGGTATTTCAGGGAAAAATGTAACCTCTAAACAGAACTATTGGGGATAGGAGGAAAAGCACAGTCAGACAGAGACACACACATTTGTTTGCACTCTTGAAGTCTTGGTAAGGACAGTTTGATTGCCTACTACCAGAATTAGAATGTAAACATTGGGTTTTTCTGGGGTTTTGTGGCGTGGAGGGGTTGGTTGTTTGGTGGTGATGGGTGTTTTTTTTTTTTAATTTGGGTAACATTGATAGGGCGAAGGTCCTGATACCATAAAACATGGGTCTGTTGCTCTATTAAATGTGAACTCTTAGAAATAAATACACTTGCCAAATGAAATCTTTTAAAAAATCTAGTTTTACAAGATTCTGAAAAGTTGGGGTAAAAGGAAAAAGTCAACAGCCCATAATATTTTTGTCCTGCAGGAATAAGAAACTTTTCATTTCCTGATCTTAGTCAAGGGTGCATTTTCTTAAGCACTAAGTATCTTCACTTAAATGTAAGTTTTTTTAATACAGGAACAAATTGTGCATGTAGAATATTTTGAAATACTTGAGATTTCATAGTAAAAATTGTAGCCTTTTAATACAGTATAGAAACTATCGGAACTGCTCTGAAAATATTGTACTTACAGCCGTACAGTAACTTACTATTTGTGGACAGTTTCTCTTGCTTGCGTAATAAATTAAACATTTAATAATTCAATGAATTAAAATCTATTTTAATGTATTCATCTTACACTGAGCTCTGTTCTGTAATGTTCACTGGTTCTTGCCTACTCCCTACAACTAAGAGGGAAAAACCAGTGCTTAGAGCAAAACAGCTTCTGTATGCAGGTCTCTTGCCCTCCATGGGTTTCTTTGCTACTGTCCTTACTGTCAAGCATGCTTGTGAGAAGCAGCGGCTCACTCATGAAGCCTAGAAGGCAGGACATATGTTAGGGGTAGTATGATAATTACAAACTAAGGGTAATTAACCATTCCATTGCCTGAGACAGTACCTGTGGGGTAGAGAGCTCCTTTTGTTTGAACAGCAAACCCTTGAAGGCAGTGTTGCTGTTCTTGTAGAATTTTGCTGAAGGAGTCTTGTAGTGGTGACCAGGCAACTATACCCACAGGGAACAGCCTGGTGCTGAAAACTGCTGCCTGCTCTGCCAGAGATAGCGTGTGGTAGAGGTAGAGGGTCGTGGGTTGCTGGCGCACAGAGTGACACTGCCCTGGTACTCTTCCACCTGCAAAGGTGTGGGCTCCAGTGCAGCCACTAGGCACAGTGAAAACAGCATCTCCACAAAACCAAATTCTGCGTCAGCATCACCTGGGGAGCAGATGAATGTCACAGTGTCATGCAGGACTGAGGGGGCAACGTGGGGCACTGCATGCTCCGGGCTTGTTTATCTGCTGTTGTGTTTCCTGTAAATAAGGCCTCAACACACACAGGAGCAACATGACATCTGGGTTTAAATCAGAAGGTGGGCTTGAGTTGGGGTAAAGGAGCACAAGCTAAGCAGCTGAGGAAATGAGCACACTTTGTTGCCCTGGCTTTGCGATAAAGGTGGTAATACTAAGCTGCTGCAGCAGTTCTCAAGCTTGTGTGTCACAGACCCAGCTGTAGTTTTTTCCAGCAGGTTTTCCTGAAAATGAGATGAGTCAAAATGTTACTCTGAACCTCTTAGGTATACAACAGCCCTGTTTGATGCAGACCATCAGAGCAGGCAATGGTAAACACTCTGTACCCTGCCTAAGGTAATATGCTATATCCGGTTTACCTACCCGGATGCTGCAAAAATGCTGTTCGGGCTTGTTGGCACTTGCAGCTTTCTCTTGCTCCCTCATTACACATTGCATAATAAATAAGGGGAAAGCTGTCTTTCTAGCTGTTAGAGATGTGATAGAATTAGTTTCAATGAGAAAAACCTAACTGGACTATCACAGCCTGACTGACGCATGATGTTTAGTTCTCATAGCTGTTAGTGGCACCTCTTGCACTTTTCCAGACACACTGTCATTTCAGAACTGCTGAGAGCTCTTGCCTTCATATTCGTTTACTTGTCCATGCAAAAGCCTGTGCTGTTCCCTTGACACCCGCCCCCCCCAAAACAGCTAAGAAGTCACCAAACTTGATTAACCAATTAGCATAAAATAGGTATACAAGGTCATTGGAATAGAAGTATGCCTCAAAGGGACAGAGCAGCATTTTGAAATATTGCCCTCCTTTGCACAAAGCAGGTATTACCCAAAGTCTAGCTCTATTTGTCTTTCTGTCAGCTGTATTCCTGTTACCATTGTCAGTGTAACTCCTCTTCTCTTCTTTAGCTTGAAATGATTGCTGTAGTCCAAGAAGAGCAATCAAGGCACCAGCAATAATTTTTAAAATTCTGCTTTAGAGCTTGGTCAAACTTTGCTATGAGTACTGGCTGCATGTTTTCAGAGAAGGCAGCAACTCCAATATGCTGGACAGACCCTCCTCTTGGGGAAGTCTGCTGCCTCCCTGGGGCTTGTGTTAAGGACATCACTAGGAAACTTCCTAGCCTGCTACAGTCCTTGGACTATTTACCCATTACTACTCTCTCATGTCGGTGGAGATGAAGCTGCAACTCATAGTCGAAGGATGATCAGCAGACACTTACGGCCTTGGAATGGTTGGTAAGGGAATCTGGAGAATAGGTTATTTTTTCCTCCCTCCTTCCAGTTGCAGGAAGCAACACTGGGAAGAAACAGATGGGCCCAGTCTATTAACACATGGATCCATGTCTGGTGTCACTGCCACAGTTTTCAGTTTTTCAGTAAAGCACCAGGCTTACTGGCATCAGATATGATTCACCTTTCTCAAAGTGGGAAGAGGGTCTTTGCACACAAGCTAGCAGGGCTCATTCACAGGGCTTTAAAACTAGACTTGAAGGAAGAAGGGGACAGTGTCAGATGTCCCCGTAACAAGCTGTGGGACAACACACCAAGGTTAGAGGGGTGGGGTGCTACTGAGGGCACTCAGCCTGTTGCTCTAAGACATGCTGGCTACACTGCAGCACACTTGTAGTTTTATGGAGATGAGCCAGGGGCTCCTGACATAATATGAGCCACCTGACATAATATAGCCAACAGAGAAACACCAGTGAAAGACCTCAAAGGAATTAAGGGGTGTTCCTCTAAGAAGGTGACATGTCCAACAGCCCAGCTGAAGAGCCTCCACACCAATGCACGCAGTATGGGCAACAAACAGGAGGAGCTGGAAGCCACAGTGCTGCTAGAAAGTTATGACCTAGTTGCCATTGCTGAAAGTTGGTGGCACAAATCCCACGACTGGAGTGCGGCTATCGATGGCTGCAGGCTGTTTGGAAGGGACAGGTGAGGAAGGAAGGGTGGAGGCGTTGCCCTCGACAACAAGAAATGGATAGAGTGCAAAGAGCTGTTTCTGAAGAACAGCCATGAGCAGGTTGAAAGCTTACGGGTAAAAATCAGGGACCAAGGCAGCAAAGGGAACCTTGTGGTTGGCGTCTACTACAGGCCGCCCAACCAAGGAGGGTCTATTGATGAAGCCTTCTCGTGCCAGCTACAGGAGGCATCATGCTTGCAGGCTCTCGTCCGGCTGAGGGACTTCAACCATCCCGACGTCTGCTGGAAAAGTAGCATGGCAA
>NW_010544815.1:0-5674 GCF_000687285.1 Phaethon lepturus
TGGAGTTATGGGGTTTGTCTTCCCAAGTAACCCTTACGTGTTATGAAGTCCTGCTTTCCTGGTGATGGCTGAACACTTGCCTGCCCGTGGGAAGTAGTGAATGAATTTCTTGTTTTTCTTTGCTTGTGTGTGCAGGTTTTGCTTTACCTGTTAAACTGTCTTTATCTCAGCCCACAAGTTTTCCAGTTCTCTCCCCTATCCCATTGGGAGGGGAGTGAGCAAGCAACTGTGTGGTGCTTAGCTGCCTACCAGGGTTAAACCACGACAGTATGTTTTAACTTGTTCTTTCAAAATAAGTCATATTTTGAACTTTTGGTCTGACTGCTGTTTTTAGTATCTTTGAGAAAACTTGCATTGTTGGAAAAATATCATGCATCAGGTAATAATGTTCTAAGACATTTCATGTTGACTGTTACGTTCTGTTAATTCATTTTGACTTCACATTGCAGTTTTTTCTTAGACATGTCAGTTTCATTCTCTGTTTCTCCTTCAGTATGTAAGGTGCATGTGTCACGGATTAAGTCAACTGATTTTGAGCTTAACAAAGTATCGTTCAAATTGTTGCTCACTTCAGATATATAATTTAGTGTCATTGATTTGAGAAATGTAATTTACAGTAACTGTTTTAATAGAATTCCAGTACACTGAGGGACAGCCATCAACTGTGTGAGAAATGTTTGTGATGTCATAATCTTATCCAACAGTAAATTTGGTCACAAGGGGGAGCAGCATATAGTTATAAGGAATAAGTGAGCATAAACAGTCTCTTCATGAGCTGTTAAGGGACTGCTTAAATACTCACTGAAAAGCATGAAGAGAAGAGAAAATTAAATGGGCATTCAGTAATCAAAGATGAGTTCTGTGAGTATAATTTCCGCTTTGAAGAGAGGTGACACTGCTTTCTGTCTCTTTAAGGGCATGATGAGACCATATTCTACTGGTAGCTCCTGTATTTGCCCCCATGATGTATCTTTTAATTCTTTTTGAAGAGCTGTCTCTGTATCTATCTCTCTCTTGATAGTTATGCATCTTCAGAGCTGAAGATTGTGGTGTTGTCTTGACCTGTTCTCTGTGCAGTAGACTTTTTCATGTTTCCCCTTTCAGTCACGTGGGGAGGGGAGAGAAAGAGGTGTTAGACAGTCAGTCAGTCTTAGCCTCTTAGTTTTTCTGATTTCATACTAGGCAGAGATAGAGCAACATGTATCTGAAACTGAATAACTGTTGTCTATAAATAGATCTTTGCTGTAGTTGATTACTGCTGTTAGTTTGTTGTAAAATTAGGATAAATAAGCTCCTTTCTATTTTTACACTGAAGATTTTGGAGAATTTTAATTCCTTCTCTGCAGAAAGTTGTTATGGTATACATGAAGTCACTTGTCTTTAAAATGTTCTCCATTTCCTCTATTTCCTTCTGCTAAAAGTGCACTGAGCTCTACAGATCCTCATTTTTTTGGTAATAATACTGATTTTGGATCCTATAACAGAAATTGAACTTCTTGGCTCTTTATTAAAAGCAACAAAAGTAAATCCATGTCTCTTAGCAAGTGGAAAAGAAAAGAATCCTTTCTTCTTAGGGAACTATTGATAAAGTTTCCTCAAGGTACAAACATCATAACAGTGTGGTGAACAAACATCTACTACTAGCAAGACTGTGGTACTCCTTCCAAGATTCATTCTGATGTAGTCTTCATCATGATGTAGTCTTCATCAATACCGAGTCCCTTGGCACCAGGAGGGTCAAGGTTGTTATTCAGCCCTGAGGGAAGTCAGTCTTTGGCATCAATACTACCTTTTATAGTTTATCTTACTAAATGATCTGCAGTTCAATAATGATCTTCTTGTGCTGAGTTATTCTAAAAACGGATGCCTAAGTATAAGTTTAGATAATGCTATTAGTGTTTTATATCCAACGTAAGACTGTTTGGGGTTAAGTGACAAGACACATGAGGTTTGATTTATCACTCCTAACTATTAACCAGAGCATATGTGGATAGGTAATGAGTTATGACTTTTTTTTTGTTCCAATCAGTGCTTTCAGGCACAGAAATCAGAGTACTAATCTATTTAATGTACTGTGTACTATTATCCTTTTACTTTTGTATCTCAGCAGATCAGAGACTTCAGTATAATTCCTCTTATGCCTACAAGGCTGAGAATTACAATTGTCTTGATTTTATAGACAGGAAACTTGGGCAAGCAAAGTGACTTAATCAAGGTCATGAAAGGAAGACTGGGAAATCAGGGTGCTGAATTTAAATCTCCAGATTCTTAGACAAGTTTCTTCATTGCATAGACCAGCATTCCTGTCAAAAGTAAGATTTTGGTCTGTCTAGCACAAGGAATCTCAGAATTAAGGAATAAAATGTTTTATCTACTACATAAATTTGTAATTCCTTTAAAAAAGGTGAAATTAATAACATTAGCAGTTAAAAAACTATGGAAAGGAATATCAGTAGTTATTGTGTATACATTGGAGATTAGCACTAAAAAAGAATAGAGTCCTTTCTATTTCAAGTTGAGTATTTGACCCCCTATTTGAGAGATGTTCTATATAGTGATGTTCTATAAAGTGATGAGAAAACTGTTAATTCTATTAGTTGCATTCTGAATAAACTGGTTAAAATAATCTGAATCTTTATAAGTCAGTTGGAACATCAAAAAACTAAATATCCACAGCACACCCCTACATTAATGATCCTCAGCATCTGGACCAGCAAATCTATTGAAGCAGGTAAACAGCCAGAAGTTGTCTAAACATGAAGTCAGTAAGCAGCCAGCATATACTTTTAAGGAACTAGGACTTGCATGGCACACTTAAACCTACAGTTTATCTGCATTCTTGGTGTATTTAGATCTAATTCATATGTTTTAAAACCCATATGGGCTCCTATGAAGAAAATTAACTCTATCCCAGCCAGACACAGTACAAGAACGATAAGAAACAAATTTTACATGATCTAACAGCCACTATAAGGAGACATAAAGTCTTTCTTTTTGGACAGATAACTGATTGAATAATTTTGATCTAGTTTGAGTGAGATCTTCTAAATTCGGTAGCCATGCAGTTGTCAGTGTAGTCTATTTATTTATAAGTAAAAGATCAAATTCATTCTGAAATATATTTGGCTAATATCTCAGCTGTTTTATTATTTTCTTAGTAATTTCTGATCTTTTCACTACATTTCCCAACACTGCTTACTGCCACAATAAAATGAAAGATGTGATCCAAATTAAATAAGCATTTGTCATATGACTTCAAGTTTTGCATGGATATTGTATTGTATAGGTATTGTTCATTCTCTGCCAGTAATTAGGAATGAGATGTTCAACAGATTTCCTACAGGAAATTATAACAGGTGGTTAACAGGTAGTAATGTTAAAACCAAAGAGATAGGAAGCTTGATATAGCAGCCTTTTCTTGAGTAAAATCTGTTAACCCATTATGTCTGTTTTCTATGCTCAATATATAGATATTAAGGTGGGTTTCAGAGAGTTTAAAGACTTATTTTTGAGCTTTTACATCATAAATGATTTAGGAGTTACTTATTTAAATGTCTGCTTTTCTTTCTGTGTGCTTCTACTATAGTTGTAGCACTTAGGTACTATGATGATAGATTTTTTATATATATATAAACCATTTCTTATTTAATTTTGCTTGAAACAGACCCCAGTGACTGTGATTTTAGGTATTAGTAAAATACTACTAAGTTATACTATTATATAATTGTTCATAAAAAATTATTATGAATTTAATTATTTACAAAATACTGAGATACTATGTAGAAAGTAAAGGAAATATTTTAAACTGCATGATTACTATTTTAAATATATGTATACATCCTTATACAAGATTGTAAGCATATAAAATGAGCTATAGTGGATGAATTAGTATCTTCTTTCAAGTTTTATTTCTGACAGTCTTTTGTCATGTTGCTAGGTGAAGTGATATTAAAGCTAGACATTTGTCTTAATATAACTAAAGAAAATTTGTTGGCTTTTTTTCTGTTTCTTTTCTGCCACCTTGTGGACTGACTTATTTTAATTCTAGAGTGGGTTCTTCCTATGTTTCCTGAAAAAGACTTTTTTTTTTCTTCTTGTTTCATTCTTCTTATTTAGCATGTTCTGCAGTGGTTTTCTACTCCCTTCTATTTTCAGATCTGAAATGTAATGAAACTGTTCCTAGTGTTTAAATTTTGTGATATCTTTAATGGAAAGTTGATTGATTAAGTTTTTGTAGGCATTTGTTGACCTCATCTCTTATCTCTCTGCCTGAATTGTATGCAACTCAGCAAGAGGAAAAGATACAGTCCTGAATTGCTATTCTTGTGATATACATATAAAAATAACAAAATCTAGTTTAATTACTTTCTAGCAGGAATTTATCCATTTAGGAGGAGAAAAAACATGAGCATGTATCTCCAGCTACCTATTCTGGAATCAGTATAATGTCCTGTAAAAGCATCGAAGTTCCATTTCAATATATAATTCAGTTGGACTCCAACTTCTGTACTTCATCTTCATTTGTTGCAAGTTAACTTGAAATTAAATCTATCGATATAAACTAATATAATGTATGTTTAATAGTCACACAGTTGTTAGTTTTAGGACTACTTGATCATATTTTCTCTGTGGATGCCTCAAGATTTTAATTACCTTTCTGGTTTTTCTGTGTATTAGCTTTAAAAAGGTTTTAGAACTTTTTGTATATTTGTCATGGAAAACAGCTTTGAATTTGATGTCAGAATGTGCATAGCAATAGAAAGACAATACACTGTGATCCCACTGTGAGGTTTTTGGACTGTGTTGATAATGAGGTTGCTGAAGAAAAGTAGAGAAGTATTTGATGAGAATGTTAGTAGCTATGCTTCTATAAAAGACATTTAGTCAAAAATCTTTGACTGAGTTAAGACATAGTGGGTGCCAGAAGGGATAATTTTAAAGATGGAGAATTTGGCTTTCACTGTATTTTTTTCCACTGTGCATTGTATACCTACATCTGAAATAGTATTAATGATTTCAAAAGGCTGAAATTTCAAAGGATTCAAGCATTGTGAGCTCTCTTTGGCTAACTCTGTAGCAAGCAGTGCCAAAATAAAAATTAGTATTTTAAATTTTCAAAAGACTAACTGGCAAATTGGTTCATTGTCCTGTACTGAAAAATTAATCATAGAATCATTTAGGTTGGAAAAGATCATTGAGTCCAACCATTAACCTAGCACTACCAAGTCCTCCACTAAACCATGTCCCTAAGCACCACATCTACACATCTTCTAAATACCTCCAGGGACGGTGACTCCACCACTTCCCGGGGCAGCCTGTTCCAGTGCTTGACAACCCTTTCAGTGAAGAAATTTTTCCTAATATGCAATCTAAACCTCCCCTGGTGCAACTTGAGGCCATTTCCTGTTGTCCTATTGCTTGCTACTTGGGAGAAGAGACCGACACCCACCCCCTTTCAGGTAGCTGTAGAGAGCAATAAGGTCTCCCCTGAGCCTCCTCTTCTCCAGGCTAAACAACCCCAGTTCCCTCAGCCGCTCCTCACAGGACTTGTGATAGGACAAGGGGTAATGGTTTTAAACTAAAAGAGGGCAGATTTAGACTAGATATAAGGAAGAAATTTTTCACAACGAGGGTGCTAAAACACTGGCACGGGTTGCCCAGAGAAGTGGTAGAT
>NW_010544816.1:0-367 GCF_000687285.1 Phaethon lepturus
AAAAAAAGAAAGGTTTGTCTGGTTGGTTTCCTATGTGGCTAAGCACGTCAAGCGCCCTGGGTTTTTTCAGAATTCAAAATTCAAGCAAAGAATTACTTCTGTCCTTCCGAGCATTCGAAACTTCAATGTTGAAGGGCTGGAGGCATTTTCACCTCAGGCATTTCTGGAGAATATGGGGCTGGATGTCAACAGGTCTCTGGGAAAGCCTGGGCAGAGAACACCGGCAGATCAGACAGGAATGTGCTTTGAGCCTCACGTAAAGAAAGCACATTTTTCTCTCCTGTGTTGTATTGTTGCAGGTAGCCTGATGCAGCGGATTTACCCCCTGAAGAGGCTTTCCCTCTCCCCGGCCCCGCCGGCGAGCACC
>NW_010544816.1:599-8221 GCF_000687285.1 Phaethon lepturus
GACCCCCTCACCAGGCCGCTCGCCCCGCCGGGGCCGGCAGCTCCTCGAGTCCAACGCGCCACGTGATGTTTGGGGGTGACAGACCGACGGGGGCATCCACCGCCGCCCAAAACACTTGGAACAAACCCTACCTTTCATTTCTGCCCTGATACGGATTCGTGACATTGGCACTTGATGGGGATGGCGCTGGCTGCCGAACCGTGCAGAAATGGAAGCTGCTTGCGTGATGGTGGGGGCAGGCTCTCCATTAAACGGGTCTGTTTGCCGTTGGAAATGGCCCCTTGAAGCCTGCAGATGGATGGCAGTGGTTGCAAAAGCCGCCATGCCTGCCACGCTACCGCCCCACCCTGCGCCGCTTTATTCCCCATTCCCGACGGCCCCTCACACAGCGGCTCCAGAAGAGCCGACGCTCATTTGCGACGCCGGGGAAAGCGGCCCCACCTCGGCACTTTGCTCCCTTGACTTCACCCTTAAATGCTTTTGGTATTTGGGGAATAAACTTACTTTCTCTGCCTGGGGAAGCAGGGATACGGGGGCAGAGGTTCGCATTGTTCATCCAGGACACGCTGCTCTTCGCACCCGCATCACGTTATATCCCAGCAGTACCTCCATCCTTTGACGAGCATCTGATAAGGGTAAGCAGTGGGAAAAAGGAAGAGCAGGCGGCCATCTTAAGACAGTTGAACTTCACCAAGGATAAGAAGGACTTCTTGCTTTTCTGCGCTGTTTACTCCAAGCCGACCGAACAGGGGCCCTTGCTGTAGCTGCCAAACGCAACGCCCCGCACGAAGGCTGAATACTGCGCGCAGCACCGCCGGCCTTGCTGGAACAGGGAACCTTCCTCTCTTTTTTCACGGCGTCCTCGCAGCACGAATCCCCCGACTGCAACGAGAGGCTGCAGAAAACTCCCCACACGGGATCTTGGTGTTTGACGCTGTGCTGGAAGCCCAGCTACAGCCGAGCACAGGAGAGGGAGGAGGTTTGGCCTTCAGAGCAGTGCACGAGCATGAACCTACGATCCCTCCGGCGACACAGCTGGGAAAGCAGCGCGTCGGCCTGTCGTGCCTGGGACAGAGCTGTTCCGCAGGGCCTTCGGAGCAGGGATCAGGCCCGGGGGCAGCACCGTGCCGGCTCCCAGGGGAGGGGTACGGCCTCCGCGCCAGTAAACAACGGTAAACCACGCTGCCATCCCCGTTCCTGCCACGGGTCAGCTTGGGCCGCAGCATCCTCCTTCGTAAATGACTGCAATCCCTAAACCACCCTTTGAGTCTCCCACCGTTATCAAGGCGTCTCACGGAATTATTAAGGTTTTCATTCAAAGGGAAAAACCAGCGATACTCTGCGCCGCGACAGCCGAAGCCCACGGGCTGCTGGAGCCCCCGTCCCCCGTGCTCCATGGAAATATCTGCAGCCTTAAATCCCTGGGTGCGCCGAGGAAGGAAGAAGCCGCGCTGTGCACTGGAGCACAACCGATGGTACTTGTCAACAGACCCGCGGTACAAGCGGTAGTTTTAATAATTTTCAATCCTTAGAGAAATCACCAAATTCTGTGCAAAATTACCAATTTTGTAGGTAACCACATTCCTCTCAACATTTACTTTTATTCCAGAAGAGTTATTTCTACTTGCAAATCCCTAATTCTTCCATTGCAATTATTTTAACCATCATTGAACAGCAATTAAATAATAAAACATCCTAAGCCCTATACATTCTCTCTGCTGAGAACATCACTGATAGCAGTTGCACTGAAGGCAATGCAAAAAAAAAAAAACCAAAAAAAAAAAAACCACTGTTTCCAGCTCATTGGACTGAACCCAGGAAAAAAATGCATATTTTATAGAAACATCTTCTGATGATTCACTGTATATTGAGGAGGAAGGGGAAATTACAGGAGAAAATATGGGACAGATTCCAAATTATTGCCATTATACTGATGTCAAATTAAAGCAGTGAGCCAACAACTCCAATGTTTGGAGTGTCTAGAAATAGCCTTTTTTTGCCAAAATGTTGTTTTGTTGAGTTTAACGCAGGTATCATTTGCGCATCCCTTGGAAATACAGAAATAAGATCATTTAGCACTTTATTCTTAAGAACTAGGGCTCATGGAGGTGACACAAGAGGGTCTGGGTGCTCTCCGGTACAACGGGATACCTGTATGAGACTAAACACATTCAGTAGCTCTAACTCAATAGGTATCCAGGCTTGCTTTCATATTAATATCAAATGATACATATTGATATTAATAAACTAAACCTCATGCAACGCTACAGCCAGCCAAGGCCATATCTGGCACAGTTATTCCCTCTGAGCATACCGGGAGGTGCAGAAAGTCAACACCGCAGAGATACTGAAATTTTCCCAATAGTGTTTGAAACTCTAGTTTAGCTTTTTTTTTTTTTTTTAGCACATTTTCAGATACAGGAAAACAAATGGAAACAAAATGGTAATTCTTTTGAAATATGGCGATGTAAGAAATACATATTCACTCCTTTTTGCCTCAGAAGTGAGAAAATTATTTCACTTCTCATATTTGCTGGCAATGCTCCATTCGGTTCATCATTTAGATGTATGATTTTGTACTTCGGATCTGCTCAGTCAGATGCACAACACAATTCTTAATTATTTCAAAATTATTTAAATGGAATAATAAATCTAGCGTTTGATGTAACATGGCTGCCTGACCCAAAGAAATATGTGGGTAATTATCATGCTTCCCAAGTGGATTTTTTTTTTCCCCAAAGCAGTCACTAATTATTGGCTACACTTGGAATGATCAGTTGGAGTAATTGTGATGTTTTGCCACATTCTGTTGGACATGAACAATATAATCCTCTTAATGAAAATAAGTTTATAGATTTTATTCCTAGGCCAAAATGCAGATGTAGTCGGTTATGAACATAGTAAAAACTGACTTACAACCTTTGGTTTTCTGAACTTGCAATACTAATTTTCTAAACAAGAAAACTCAGTATCAATCCTGGATGCAGGCAATTGGTGCACTCTGGAGAGACCAGCGCAGCGTCTCCCCGATGAAAAACCAAAGCCACCCAGCCAGGACAGCACAACGCTACGGAGAGCTGCGCCTCTGCTTTATTTGCTTTTTTTTTTAACTGAGCAGGGAATTAATGCTATTTTTGAAAGTATCTACAATTTCATTATCATCGCCGAACCCTTAATAAGGTCACAGCAAACGGAGGTAAATATAGATCAGTCTCGTAATGAAAGGGTCTAGCCATGAATATAGATTTTTGGTTAAAAGAAGAAAAATTAGTGTACCTTATGTATGTTTTTAAAACTTTTCTGTATAATAACTCATGCTTTATGAAACATCACTCAAAATCACACCTTCTCAGTCTGGCACAACCTTCTGACTTCCAACTTCAGGTAGCAAAGTCCTCTTTAAAGGCCAACAACTAAATTAAAAATAAGCAGCAGTAATAATATCGATTTATCATCTCTAGGGATATATTTTCCACAGGTGTCTAGTTAAACTTCAAGTAATCTCCTCAATTAGGACACTTTTAGTCCCAGTGCCATTACCCAAGTGCAGGTTTCAGCTGCATTTAAAGTTGCTCTCAGGGCTCTAATCCATGTTCTGTCTTTGATTGCTCTGGGAAAACTAAATAAAAAATAGGTTGCTGAAGCATGAACAAGGATGAATAGAGCCAAGAAGAAGACATGAAACAAAAGCTGTGCCCCAATCCTGCTCCATTTCATAAATCCTTGATTAAATGTGGAGAGGGTGACATAACCTCAGAAAAACTTCCTCAGACTTCTATGGTATTTCAGATGAAAAGAAACGTTCCTTCTCACTTTCCTTTTAGTCTGAATATAGCTTTTTCCTTACTGTATTATTTGCTTTAAAGAAAAATACAGCTTTGCCTACATACTATGGTATTTTTCATTCTTTAATTGTATTATATAAATATGCATGTATACACAAAAAGGAAGGGGGAAAGGCGCTCTGCACACAGCCCTGCCTTTTTATACTGGGCTTCCTGCATGTTTAACATGAAAAAATGTTCTGAGAGCCTCTGCCTTTGTAGGCGCAGTACCTGGCTTACTGAGGTATGTAGTGAACCGCAGTGTGAACCAGAGTGCGGAATGAAGTCCCTTAATGCACGTAGTAATCTGAGTCGTGTTGTTAAAAAATGCATAATAGAAAAAAATACATTATCTATTCAAAATAACTTCCATACGTGTGTGTGTATATATGTGTGTGTATATACATGCATATATATGTATATGTGACAACTTACCTATCTATCAATAAAGAATAGTGTATCCTAACTATGACCTCTTCAGTGGAAAACTTTCCAAAACACAATAAGCAAATCAGTTAAATAAAACCTAGAGATATTGTCTTATGTGATAACACGGAGCTGTTTGTAATGACACGTTCAGCCCGGAGAAGAGAAGGCACCAGGGAGACCTCGGGGAGACCTTACTGCGGCCTTCCAGGGCTTAAAGGGTGCTGGTAAGAAAGATGGGAATGGACTCTTTAGCAGGGCCTGTAGCAATAGGACAAGGGGTAACGGCTTTAAACTAAAAGAGGGCAGATTTAGACTAGATATAAGGAAGAAATTTTTCACACTGAGGGTGGTGAACCCCTGGCCCAGGTTGCCCAGAGAGGTGGTGGATGCCCCATCCCTGGGAACATCCCAGGTCAGGCTGGACAGGGCTCTGCGCAACCGGGTCGAGTTGAAGATGCTCATGGCAGGGGTTGGACTAGATGGCCTTGAAAGGTCCCTTCCCACCCAAACCATCCTGTGATCCTATGATTGGTAATTTTCTCCAGAGAACTGCACTACCACCACCAGCACAAAAGTCCCCAGCCAGGCGACTTAACCCATGGAAGAACTCACCGAGGGACCTGCAGAAAACGCATCATGACTAACTTTGTTTTGCTGGCATTTCATAGGAAGTGCATGACGGTAAATATCTGCCAAAACAAGTTCACCCCAATTCTCTTAGATTTACTGTTTGTTTTCAAAAGCATGGAGTGTGAACCAATCACAGCAGCAATTAGCAGCGCTTTTAAAGAAGGAAAACACTTAGTGGGCGGAAATAAAAAAAGATTGGTTTCTCACTATTGTCCATAAGTTGGTCATCTGAAAATTCCATTAAACTCTGCCCTGGCTGCCAGTGTCGGGTGGGCGGGGCCCCCCCCCCCCCCCCGTTCCCCCACGCCCCGTCTCCGCGCAGCCTGGATCACGCCGTAAAACCAAACCGCTGGCCCCGGCACGGTGCTGCCATCGACGCAGAGGACAGCAGTCGCCCCGGCCGGTGTCCTACATCTCTTTGCTATTCTGAGTCTCTTTTGAACGCATTCGTGTCGAAGCAAGTCGTGCTAATCTGACTCTTATCAGCAGTTGCTAGGGCTCGGGACAGTAACTTTGAATGAGCACAAAGTGAGTAATTCCCCGAGTCCTTTGCAAAAGCTTTAAGCAGTAGCTGCTGTATGAGATTATTCCCATTGCTGTCAGCAGCCCTTTTATTTACCATGATTCTTTCGTCCTTTACCCCCAGCCCTAATTTTGACATTTAACTCATCAGTTACATTTTTTGCTTCCCACAGCTATCATAAATTTCTGTCACTCCAGGAGGCTGCAGTGGAAGATGTGGCGTGACAACAGGTACCACTGCTCTCGTTCCCCGGTTCCTGGGCAGAGGTGCTTTATATCAAGTCCAATTTTTGCATGCCTGCATCCATCAGAAGTGCTGATCTACAGGAGAAACCAACCCTCCCTGGCAGGGCTGCAGGAAAATGCCCCTGAGGCGTATGGGAGAGACGGGAAATATGGGCATGCACAAACCTTTGCAGCTTGTCTCATAAACATGCACATCACACAGGCAAAATTAAAGTCTTTATGGTGGCAAACGCAAGCCATGTTGGTCCAGTCCTGTCCCTCAGGGCATCCTCTCTCAGTCGGTCGGTGTGAGGGGCTCCTGGGCAAACAGACACATCCAGCAACAGCAACGTTTGCTGCAAGCAAACCCACACCCTTACCGTGCTGTTTTGATGAGTTTATCACCCTCAGCTTCAGTTCCCACCTCGCCTGTGCCCCGTGGTGGTGTCAGTACTTCATGGTTATGAGATGCCGCACCACTAGCCCTGTCGTTCCTGGGTTTGAGGACCTGTTTGGCACCCAGAAATGCCGGCACTCACCCCTTCCTCAAGACACCCAGCGATGGAAACAGAGGGCAGAGACCGCTACAGCTGTGGCTCCTCTTTCACAGTGACATATTTCAATCAGAATGGCTGGTTCTTTAATTATTTCCTCGTTATACATGATACAACACCACTTGTGTGCGAGCTGTTTTAACTAATGTGATTTTGCCACGGAGAATGTGAGAGAAAGCACTTCGTTAATTGGCGTGCCTGCGAACAGCAATCAACATGACTAACACACTCTGCGCGACCAGGAAAATACAAATTGAATCATCCTCATAGCTTTCACTTATGCGCTGCCCAACCAGGTGCACAGAAAACACATTTCATATTAAATCTAAACCACACAGTGGACATAAATTTATATAAAAGTATTAAGTTGTTTCTATTTATAAAGTAACTCTGGATGAGATTATAGATTCCTGGCTTGGATTGACTGCAAATTCTCCGTCCTGTGACTTGATTAAAATGCATTGTGAAAGGAAGATGGCAGCAAGGCAGCCTGCATTTTCAAGTCAGAAAAAAAGCGCCCGGCTTGCCCTGCTGAGCGTCCTTCTGAGCGGTGGGAGATGCTTTAGCAGGCTGCCGCAGCTTTGCTGCACACTCAGACAAGCCCGGCTTCAGAACGCCACGTTTTCCATTCCACATTTCCATTTAAAATTCCTGTTTCATATGCTATTCTGAGACCAGCTACTTGCAATCTGGATCTTAATGCAAATATTTAAAGCTTAAGATAGAAACAGGAATAGCTGGCTCAAGAAACTGGTAAAGCATTAGAAAGTCTTTTATCTTCCCAGGTTACCATTTCACATTTGATTCAGCACAGTAAGTAATTGTGCATGGGCCCGTATCTGCATTCTCATTAATGAAAATAGGGGCAAGAAGAACAAACAACTGAAATAAATGTCACGTGAAAATGCAATTTTTAGGGAATGCAAATGTTTCCCACTGCTGAGCCCCGGGGGGGGGCTGTGAGTGGCAAGAAGGGCTGAGCGGAACACGAGGAGGGCAGCAACCCCCCAGCTTGCCCGGGTGACCGGTGGGAACTGGGGGAGTGGGACTGGCCAGAAAACCACCGCAGTAACACCCACCACCAAACCTTAAATATACATATCTCTGTGTGTCTGTATATATTTTATACAGGTATCTATATATACTTTTTATATATGAAGTTTATCTATGTATAACTTTATATATATACTTATATATTGGAACGAATTATGAACTCAACTTTGGTTTCATACTGGGTTGACAACTCCTCAATCTTTTTCTGGCATGAAACTACCCTTGAAACAGCTGATACCCTCAGCCCTTCTCCCAGAAGGGGAAGAGCCGGTTTCAAGCCCCGGCACTGCCCGACTCGGGCAGGGTCTGATCCTGCGCCCGCTGCTCGCCCCGCAGAGAGCTGCGGAGGGATCTGTCTGCTGGGAATGGCTTGTAAAGGGGACAC
>NW_010544817.1:0-284 GCF_000687285.1 Phaethon lepturus
AGCACATGGCCATAGACATACACAGGTCTGTTAACATGCACAGGTCAGCTATCAGCTCCACAAGAGTTTAAACTGCATAAAAACAGTCACAACATGTGCAGTTCACTTGTTCTTTAATCTTCCCTGATATGAACAGAAACTGCCCAGTCTGAGATCTTCAAAGACACAACCAACCACTCCCCCAACTCACAGTTAGGTCCCTCCTCTAAGTTACAGTTTCAGGCTCCATTTGGCTATGTACAATGTACCTTTGAGTGGTGCTCCCTCAGTAAGTTTGCAGATGA